>NW_020529186.1:0-19580 GCF_003368295.1 Carassius auratus
CGAGGTGAAGACGCGCCTGAGGACCAAACACAGCACAACGGTAGGAAACTTCACTCCTCTCATATTTCTCTTTTACTATAGCGATTTATTTTAGATACGTGATCTAGGTCTTTCATAGAGTTGTAGAGTTATTAGAGAAATAGAGTTATTTTTTTACATTCTTTGGTTGAAGTTTTCAGATCGGCACTTCGGAGCCTGTCGCGACTATAATATAAACACACACCACACACACAAACACACACTACCGGTCAGAGTTTGGGATCAGAATGATTGTTTATGTTGTTTTTACAAGAATTTGTTTTTACTCATCAAAACAGCATTTATTTGATCAAAAATACTGGAAAAACATGTAATATTGTAAGATATTATTAACATTTTTCTATTTTAATATACATGAAAAGTGTAATTTATTCATGTGATGTGCAGCTGTATTTCAGCATCATTCCTCCAGTCTTCAGTGTCACATGATCTTCAGAAATCAGAATAATATGATGATTATAATTAGAATTATCAACAGTTTTGCTGATAAATATTATTTTTTAATCTGTGATACTTTTTTCAGGATTCGTTGATGATAAAAAGTAAAAAGAAAGAGCTTTTATTAAAATATAAATATTTTCTAACAATATTCGCTACAGTTCAATAGTTTGGGCTCAGTTAATTTTTATCCTTTTTTTTATAAGAAAATGTATTCCTTTATTAGATCTAGAAAATCTTTTTTACATTTTTGGTTGAAGTTTCAGATCGGCACTTCGAGCCTGTTCGCGACTCGGTTGATTCAGATCGGCACTTCGGAGCATGTTCGCGACTCAGTTGATTTCAGATCGACACTTCGCCGCATGTTCGCGACTCGGTTGATTCAGATCGGCACTTTCGGAGCCTGTTCGCGACTCGGTTGATTCAGATCGGCACTTCGGAGCCTGTTCGCGACTCGGTTGATTCAGATCGACATTTCGGAGCATGTTCGCGACTCGGTTGATTCAGATCGGCCACTTCGGAGCCTGTTCGCGACTCGGTTGATTCAGATCGGCATTTCGGAGCCTGTTCGCGACTCGGTTGATTCAGATCGGCGCTTCGGAGCATGTTCGCGACTCGGTTGATTCAGATCGGCACTTCGGAGCATGTTTGAGATTTTTTTTAAATTCAGATCAGGACATCGAAGCAGGAAGTGTTTGTCAAACAGTTAATTGGTGATAAATTAATATTTGGACTTGAGGCTTTTTTTTTTACCTGTCGATTCAGCATGGACATGGACCCACACACAAAGGTGGACACACTCTAGACTTAATCATCAGTAGGGCTCTAAACTTTTCATCCATTGTTATTAAGGACGTAGTGTCACGGATCGCAAGAGGCGAAGACTCAAGTGCAGGCAGATGGGAAGACTTTATTTATACGTCACCAAAATAAACAAAAACACAACTGAAACCAGAGGAGCGTTCAAAGTTACGAGACTTAGACTGAAGTCAGATTCCCAGTGAAATGCTCTCAGACAGCAAATGCAATGAGTTTGCATCCTTCTTTTCTGAGAAGATCATCAATATCAGGAAGGCGATTAGCACATCCTCAAGTAATGCAGAGGTCAGACAGATTCAGCCACCAATATAAAAAGATACTGTCTATTTTTGAAGCTATTGATAGCAACATTCTGGAAGACACAGTGCAGCACCTAAATCATCAACCTGCTATCTTGACACACTTTCTCACATCTTTTTTCAAGCAGTGTGCTTAACTGCTCAGAAAGCAGATCTCTTAGAAGTGGTGAACACTTCACTTCTTTCTGGGACATTCCAAACTCCTTATAAACTGCCAGTTGCAGATATGCTCACAAAAATACTGGAAAACATGTAATATTGTAAGATAGTATTAACATTTTCTATTTTAATATACATGAAAGTGTAATTTATTCATGTGATGTGCAGCTGTATTTTCAGCATCATTCCTCCAGTCTTCAGTGTCACATGATCTTCAGAAATCAGAATAATATGATGATTATTATTAGAATTATCAACAGTTTTGCTGATAAATATTATTTTGTAATCTGTGATACTTTTTTCAGGATTCTTTGATGAATAAAAAGTTAAAAAGAGAGCTTTTATTTAAAATATAAATATTTTCTAACAATATTCACTACAGTTCAATAGTTTGGGCTCAGTAAAATTTTTATCCTTTCTTTTTTTTTAATAATAAATTGTATTCTTTATTAGATCTTAGAATCTTTATTCAGGATGTGTTACATTGATGAGAAGTGATATCAAAGATTAATATTGTTAGAAGAGATTTATATTTTGAATAAACGCTGTTCTTTAAAAAATAAATACATCGAAGGAATCCTGAAAACATTATCGCAGATTCCAAAATAATATTTGGTAGCACAACTATTAATAATTGTATTAATAAATCATCATAATTTCATGATTTCTAAAGATCATGTAACACTGAAGACTGGAGGAATGATGCTGAAAATACAGCTGCACATCACAGAAATAAATTATATTTTAAAGGATATTAAAATAGAAACCATTATTTTATTTTATTTTATTTTGATAATTTTGATTTATTACTGAAATACAACTTTTTTTTTGTTTCAAACAGTTCATTGGACAATAATAAATGAAGTACCCTGATGCTGACAATGAAGTAAATGTATAATAATTAGCAAAGATGATTAATTAGCGTTGTAAACGCGCGTGTGAGCGAGGTGAAGACGCGCCTGAGGACCAAACACAGCACAACGGTGAGGAAACTTCACTCCTCTCATTATTTCTCTTTTACTATAGCGATTTATTTTTAGATACGTGATCTAGGTCTTTCATAGAGTTGTAGAGTTATTAGAGAATAGAGTTATTTTTTACATTCTTTGGTTGAAGTTTTCAGATCTGGCACTTCGGAGCCTGTTCGAGACTATATATATAAACACACACACACACACACACACACACACACACACAAACACACACTACCGGTCAGAGTTTGGGAATCAGAATGATTGTTTTATGTTTTTTTACAAGAATTTATTTTACTCATCAAGACAGCATTTATTTGATCAAAAAATACTGGAAAACATGTAATATTGTAAGATATTATTAACATTTTCTATTTTAATATACATGAAGTGTAATTTATTCATGTGATGTGCAGCTGTATTTTCAGCATCATTCCTTCAGTCTTCAGTGTCACATGATCTTCAGAAATCAGAATAATATGATGATTTATTATTAGAAATTATCAACAGTTTTTGCTGATAAATATTATTTTGTAATCTGTTGATACTTTTTTCAGGATTCGTTGATGAATAAAAAGTTAAAAAGAAGAGCTTTTATTTAAAATATAAATATTTTCTAACAATATTCACTACAGTTCAATAGTTTGGGCTCAGTAAATTTTTAATCCTTCTTTTTTTTTTAATAAGAAATTGTATTCTTTATTAGATCTTAGAATCTTTTATTCAGGATGTGTTACATTGATGAGAAGTGATATCAAAGATTAATATTTTAGAAGAGATTTATATTTTGAATAAACGCTGTCTTTAAAAAAATTATACATCGAAGAATCCTGAAAACATTATCGCAGATTCCAAAATAATATTGTAGCACAACTATTAATAATTGTTTAATAAATCATCATAATTTCATGATTTCTAAAGATCATGTAACACTGAAGACTGGAGAATGATGCTGAAAATACAGCTGCACAAACACAGAAATAAATTATATTTTAAAGATATTAAAATAGAAACCCTTATTTTATTTTATTTTGATAATTTTGAATTATTACTGAATACAACCTTTTTTTTGTTTCAAACAGTTCATTGAACAATAATAAATGAAGTACCTGAAGCTGACAATGAAGTAAATGTATAATAATTAGCAAAGATGATTAATTTAGCGTTGTAAACGCGCGTGTGAGCGAGGTGAAGACGCGCCTGAGGACCAAACACAGCACAACGGTAGAAATTCACTCCTCTCATTATTTCTCTTTTACTATAGCGATTTATTTTAGATACCGTGATCTAGGTCTTTCATAGAGTTGTTAGAGTTATTAGAGAAATAGAGTTATTTTTTACATTCTTTGGTTGAAGTTTTCAGATCGCACTTCGGGAGCCTGTTCGCGACTCGGTTGATTCAGATCGGCACTTCGGAGCATGTTCGCGATTCGGTTGATTTAGATCAATCAATCAATCAATACCTTATTTATATAGTGCTTTAAAAACAAAATACATTGCGCCAAAGCAGCTGACAACATTCATTTGGAAAACAGTGTCTCAATAATGCAAAATGATAGTTAAAGGCAGTTCATCATTGAAATTCATTGATGTCATCTCTGTTCAGTTGAAATAGTGTCTGTTTTAATTTGTAATCAAGTCAACGATATCGCTGTAGATGACAGTGACCCCAACTAAGCAAGCCAGAGGCGACAGCGGCAAGGAACCGAAACTCCATCGGTGACAGAATGGAGAAAAAAAACCTTGGGAGAAACCAGGCTCAGTTGGGGGGGCCAGTTCTCCTCTGACCAGACGAAACCAGTAGTTCAATTCCAGGGCTGCAGCAAAGTCAGATTGTGCAGAAGAATCATCTGTTTCCTGTGGTCTTGTCCTGGTGCTCCTCTGAGACAAGGTCTTTACAGGGGAATCTGTATCTGGGGCTCTAGTTGTCCTGGTCTCCGCTGTCTTTCAGGTCAGTAGAGGTCCTTTCTAGGTGCTGATCCACCATCTGGTCTGGATACGTACTGGATCCGGGTGACTGCAGTGACCCTCTGATCTGGACACAGACTGGATCTGGTGGCCACGGTGACCTCGGAACAAGAGAGAAACAGACAAATATTAGCGTAGATGCCATTCTTCTAATGATGTAGAAAGTACGGTGTTATGTGAAGTGTTTCCGGTTTCCAGTTTACCTAATTAATGCAGCCTAAAAATCCTTTAACGGATTTGGATATTAAAAGCATATTAGTATGTTATGTGTATGCCAGGTTAAAGAGATGGGTCTTTAATCTAGATTTAAACTGCAAGAGTGTGTCTGCCTCCCGAACAATGTTAGGTAGGTTATTCCAGAGTTTAGGCGCCAAATAGGAAAAGGATCTGCCGCCCGCAGTTGATTTTGATATTCTAGGTATTATCAAATTGCCTGAGTTTTGAGAACGTAGCGGACGTAGAGGAGTATAATGTAAAAGGAGCTCATTCAAATACTGAGGTGCTAAAACCATTCAGGGCTTTATAAGTAATAAGCAATATTTTAAAATCTATACGATGTTTGATAGGGAGCCAGTGCAGTGTGGACAGGACCGGGCTAATATGGTCATACTTCCTGTTCTAGTAAGAACTCTTGCTGCTGCATTTTGGACTAGCTGTAGTTTGTTTACCAAGCGTGCAGAACAACCACCCAATAAAGCATTACAGTAGTCTAACCTTGAAGTCATAAATGCATGGATTAACATTTCTGCATTTGACATTGAGAGCATAGGCCGTAATTTAGATATATTTTTGAGATGGAAAAATGCAGTTTTACATAATGCTAGAAACGTGGCTTTCTAAGGAAAGATTGCGATCAAAGTAGCACGCCTAGGTTCCTAACTGATGACGAAGAATTGACAGAGCAACCATCAAGTCTTAGACAGTGTTCTAGGTTATTACAAGTAGAGTTTTTAGGCCCTATGATTAACACCTCTGTTTTTTTCTGAATTTTAGCAGTAAGAAATTACTCGTCATCCAATTTTTTATATCGACTATGCATTCCATTAGTTTTTCAAATTGGTGTGTTTCACCGGGCTGCGAGGAAATATAGAGCTGCGTATCATCAGCATAACAGTGAAAGCTAACACCATGTTTCCTGATGATATCTCCCAAGGGTAACATATAAAGCGTGAAGAGTAGCGGCCCTAGAACTGAGCCTTGAGGTACTCCATACTGCACTTGTGATCGATATGATACATCTTCATTCACTGCTACGAACTGATGGCGGTTCATATAAGTACGATTTAAACCATGCTAATGCAACTTCCACTGATGCAACAAAGTGTTCAAGTCTATGCAAAAGAATGTTGTGGTCAATTGTGTCAAACGCAGCACTAAGATCCAATAAAACTAATAGAGAGATACACCCCACGATCAGATGATAAGAGCAGATCATTTGTAACTCTAAGGAGAAGCAGTTTCAGTACTATGATACGGTCTAAATCCTGACTGGAAATCCTCACATATACCATTTTTCTCTAAGAAGGAATATAATTGTGAGGATACCACCTTTTCTAGTATCTTGGACAGAAAAGGGAGATTCGAGATTGGTCTATAATTAACTAGTTCTCTGGGGTCAAGTTGTGGCTTTTTTATGAGAGGCTTAATAACAGCCAGTTTGAAGGTTTTGGGGACATATCCTAATGACAATGAGGAATTAATAATAGTCAGAAGAGGACCTATGACTTCTGGAAGCACCTCTTTTAAGAGCTTAGATGGTATAGGGTCTAACATACATGTTGTAAGTTTAGATGATTTAACAAGTTTATACAATTCTTCCTCTCCTATAGTAGAGAATGAGTGGAAACTGTTCCTCAGGGGGTCTATAGTGCACTGTCTGATGTGAAACTGTAGCTGACGGCTGAATGGTTGCAATTTTATCTCTAATAGTATCGATTTTAGAAGTAAAGTAGTTCATAAAGTCATTACTGCTGTGGTGTTGGGAAATGTCAACACTTGTTGAGGCTTTATTTTTCGTTAATTTAGCCACTGTATTGAATAAATACCTGGGGTTATGTTTGTTTTCTTCTAAAAGAGAGAAAGTAATCAGATCTAGCAGTTTTTAATGCTTTTCGGTAGGATATGCTACTTTTCCCGCCAAGCAATACGAAATACCTCTAGTTTTGTTTTCCTCCAGCTGCGCTCGCATTTTTCGGGCTGCTCTCTTTAGGGTGCGAGTATGCTCATTATACCATGGTGTCAAACTGTTTTCCTTAACCTTTCTTAAGCGTAAAGGAGCAACTGTATTTAAAGTGCTAGAAAGAGAGAGTCCATAGTTTCTGTTACATCATCAAGTTGTTCTGAGGTTTTGGATATGCTAAGGAATTCGGATACATCAGGAAGATAACTTAAAAAGCTGTCTTTTGTGGTAGAAGTGATGGTTCTTCGATACTTGTTAACAAGAAAGTAGAATTTACAATTTTGGCTATATGAAGTTTTACCAGAACTAAATTAATGATCTGAGATATCATCACTTGGCTGAATAATTTCAACACTATCAACACAATTCCATGTGACAGTATTAAATCTAGAGTATGATTTCGACAATGAGTAGGGTCCTGAAACGTGTTGTCTAACACCAATAGAGTCAGAATGTCTATAAATGCTGAATCCCAATACATCTTTTTCATTATCGACATGGATATTAAAATCACCAACTATTAAGACTTTATCTACAGCCAGAACTAACTCGGATGTAAAATCACCAACTCTTTAATAAAGTCTGTATGGGTGCCCTGGTGGCCTGTATACAGTAGCCAGTACAAACATAACAGGGGATTTATCATTAACATTGGTTTTCTCTGGATAATGTTATATGAAGCACCATTACTTCAAACGAGTTATAACTTGAAGCCTGCCCTCTGAGAAATCCTGAAAACGTTATTATAAATTGAAGCAACACCTCCCCCTTTGCTTTTAGACGCGGCTCGTGTTTTATAACAATAATCTTGGGGGGGTGGACTCATTTAAAATAATGTAATCATCAGGTTTTAGCCAGGTTTCTGTCAAGCAGAGCACATCTATATTATGATCAGTTATCATATTATTTACAAAAAGTGTTTTCCGTAGAAATGGATCTGATATTCAATAAGCCAATCTTTATCATTTGTTTATCCATATTGCATTTGTTTTTTATTTGTTGAACCTCAATTAAATTGTTAACCTTAACTTGGTTTGGACGTTTTTTGTATTTTCTAGTTCGTGGAACAGACACAGTCCTCTATAGTGTGATATCTAGGTGAAAGAGTCTCTATGTGCTGAGAATTAACTGACCTCTGTGACGGGAGGCAGCTAGCAGACGGTCGGTTTAAGCCAGTCTGTCTGCTTCCTGACCTGGGCCCCAGTTAGTCAAGTATAAACACTAAGACTATTTGCCATATTTCTAGACAGAGAGTGGCGCCACCCCAGGAGGGATGAAGACCATCTCTTTTTAAACAGGTCAGGTCTGCCCCAAAAGCTCGTCCAATTGTCTATATAACCTATGTTATTCTGTGGGCACCACTTAGACATCCAGCCATTGAGTGATGACAATCTGCTATGCATCTCATCACCACGGTAAGGCAGGCAGGGGACCAGAGCATATTACAGTGTCTGACATCGTGCTTGCAAGTTCACACACCTCTTTAAAGTTATTTTAGTGATCTCCGACTGGCGAAGTCGAACATCATAGCGCCGGCATGAATAACAATCTTACTGTATTTACGTTTAGCATTAGCCACACTTTTAAATTTGCCAAGATGTCAGGCGCTCTGGCTCCCGGTAAACATTTGACTATGGTGGCTGGTGTCTCTATATTCACGTTCCGTACAATAGAATCGCCAATAACTAGAGCACTTTCATCAGGTTTCTCAGTGGGTGCATCACTGAGTGGGGGAGAACCTGTTTAATGTTTTGATCGGAACAGAAAGAGCGGTGTTTTGGACCCACGACTATGCTGCCTCACCGTCACCCAGTTGCCCTGCTTGGCAAGGGGCTTCTGCTTGAACCCGGACAATGTACAGGAATCCCTGAGCTAGACGCATCCCAAAGCCATATCTAGAGCCCTAACATTCTTACTGTCCTCAATTAAAGTTTGGATGCGTGTCTCTAATTCTGAAATCTTCTCTGTCAGCCTAACTGTTTCCCTGCATTTACACATGTGATCCCTCATCAGCGACAGAGATAGATAAACTGTACATGTGCAAGAGGTGGCAAATAACAATTGTAGGAAGAAGCCATTACTCACCGTGCTTGATGAAATATTCTTACTGCGTTGTTTGATGAACTTGTGGAAAACTGCAGCGTGAGAGGCAGAGAGGAGAGGAGAAAAGAAAACGCTTCGGCACTTCGGAGCCTGTTCGCGACTCCGTTGATTCAGATCGGCATTTCGGAGCATGTTCGCGACTCGGTTGATTTAGATCGGCACTTCGGAGCCTGTTCGCGACTCGGTTGATTCAGATCGGCATTTCGGAGCATGTTCGCGACTCGGTTTGATTCAGATCGGCGCTTCGGCGCATGTTCGCGACTCGGTTGATTCAGATCGGCACTTCGGCGCATGTTCGCGACTCGGTTGATTCAGATCGGCACTTCGGAGCCTGTTCGCGACTCGGTTGATTCAGATCGGCGCTTCGGAGCCTGTTCGCGACTCGGTTGATTCAGATCGGCACCTCGGAGCATGTTTGAGATTTTTTTTTAATTCAGATCAGGACATCCAAGCAGGAAGTGTTTGTCAAACAGTTAATTGGTGATAAATGAATATTTGGACTTGAGGCTTTTTTTTTTTACCTGTCGATTCAGCATGTACATGGACCCACACACAAAGGTGGACACAATCTAGACTTAATCATCAGTAGGGCTCTAAACTTTTCATCCATTGTTATTAAGGACGTTAGTGTCACGGATCGCAAGAGGCGAAGACTCAAGTGCAGGCAGATGGGAAGATTTTATTTATACGTCACCAAAATAAACAGAAACACAACTGAAACCAGAGGAGCGTTCAAAGTTACGAGACATAGACTGAAGTCAGATTCCCAGTGAAATGCTCTCAGACAGCAAATGCAATGAGTTTGCATCCTTCTTTTCTGAGAAGATCATCAATATCAGGAAGGCGATTAGCACATCCTCAAGTAATGCAGAGGTCAGACAGATTGTGCCACAATATAAAAAAGATACTGTCTATTTTTGAAGCAATTGATAGCAACATTCTGGAAGACACAGTGCAGCACCTAAAATCATCAACCTGCTATCTTGACACACTTCTCACATCTTTTTTCAACAGTGTGCTTAACTGCTCAGAAGCAGATCTCTTAGAAGTGGTGAACACTTCACTTCTTTCTGGGACATTTCCAAACTCCTTATAAACTGCAGTTGCAGATATGCTCACAAAAATACTGGAAAACATGTAATATTGTGAGATAGTATTAACATTTTTCTATTTTAATATACATGAAAGTGTAATTCATTCATGTGATGTGCAGCTGTATTTTCAGCATCATTCCTCCAGTCTTCAGTGTCACATGATCTTCAGAAATCAGAATAATATGATGATTTATTATTAGAATTATCAACAGTTTTGCTGATAAATATCATTTTGTAATCTGTGATACTTTTTTCAGAATTCTTTGATGAATAAAAAGTTAAAAAGAAGAGCTTTTATTTAAAATATAAATTTTTCTAACAATATTCACTACAGTTCAATAGTTTTTTACTATATTAAAATATAGTAATTTTTATCCTTTCTTTTTTTATAAAAATTGTATTCTTTATTAGATCTTAGAATCTTTTATTCAGGATGTGTTACATTGATAAGAAGTGATATCAAAGATTAATATTGTTAGAAGAGATTAATATTTTGAATAAACGCTGTTCTTTAAAAAATTATACATCGAAGAATCCTGAAAACATTATCGCAGATTCCAAAATAATATTTGGTAGCACAACTATTAATAATTGTATTAATAAATAATAATAATTTCATGATTTCTAAAGATCATGTTACACTGAAGACTGGAGGAATGATGCTGAAAATACAGCTGCACATCACAGAAATAAATTATAATTTAAAGGATATTAAAATAGAAAACATTTATTTTATTTTGATAATTTTGAATTATTACTGAAATACAACCATTTTTTGTTTCAAACAGTTCATTGAACAATAATAAATGAAGTACCTGAAGCTGACAATGAAGTAAATGTATAATAATTAGCAAAGATGATTAATTTAGTGTTGTAAACGCGCGTGTGAGCGAGGTGAGGACGCGCCTGAGGACCAAACACAGCAGAATGGTAGGAAACTTCACTCCTCTCATTATTTCTCTTTTACTATAGCGATTTATTTTTAGATACGTGATCTGAGTCTTTCATTGAGTTGTAGAGTTATTAGAGAAATAGAGTAATTTTTTACATTCTTTGGTTGAAGTTTTCAGATCGGCACTTCGGAGCCTGTTCGCGGACTCGCTTGATTCAAATCGGCACTTCGGAGCCTGTTCGCGACTCGGTTGATTCAGATCGGCACTTCGGAGCATGTTCGCGACTCGGTTGATTCAGATCGGCACTTCGGAGCCTGTTCGCGACTCGGTTGATTCAGATCGGCACTTCGGAGCCTGTTCGCGACTCGGTTGATTCAGATCGGCACTTCGGAGCATGTTCGCGACTCGGTTGATTCAGATCGACTTGAGGCTTTTTTTTTTTTACCTATCGATTCAGCATGTAGCCTACATGGACCCACACACAAAGGTGGACACAATCTAGACTTAATCATCAGTAGGGCTCTAAACTTTCATCCATTGTTATTAAGGACGTAGTGTCATGGATCGCAAGAGGCGAAGACTCAAGTGCAGGCAGATGGGAAGACTTTATTTATATGTCACCAAAATAAACAGAAACACAACTGAAACTAGAGGAGCGTTCAAAGTTACAACATTCTGGAAGACACAGTGCAGCAGTTGCAGATATGACATTTCCAAACTCCTTAAAAACTGCAGTTGCAGATATGCTCACTGAATATAAACCTAACAGAGCACTCAGATCATTAGGATCGAGTCAGTTAGAAATACCAAGGGTTCACACAAAACAAGGGGAATCTGCTTTTAGTTTTTATGGCCGCTCGCAGTTGGAATCATCTTCCAGAAGAGACCAATTCAATTCAATTCAATTCAATTCAAGTTTATTTGTATAGCGCTTTTTACAAAACAAATCGTTACAAAGCAACTTTACAGAAAATTATGTTTCTACAATATTTAGTAGTAGCTAGTAGTTTGTGCACATTTGACAGGATTTTAGAAAAAATAAAAAAAATAATAATAATACAAGACGTAGTCAGCTAGACGATGAACTATCAATATTATTAATTAAGTTATTATATGATTCAGTCACACATTTAGCAATAATTGTTAGTTCTGTTTGTTGATTCAGGGTTAGCATCATCTGAGGTCCTCTGAGGGTCAGCATCATCTCTTCTCAGGTGTTCTGGATCCAGACTGGAGCTTGTGTAAATCCTAGTTACATCCCGTGGCGAAACATAGAAACAAAATAGACACATCATTAGCATAGCTGCTGATCCAACAAAGTAAAAATTAGTTTAACCCAAGCTAATGAATAAAAATGCACCTTTGATCAGATGCAACTACACTCACAAATAAAAGATACATTATTCGAATGCTTGGCGAAAGAGATGTGTTTTTAATCTAGATTTAAACAGAGAGAGTGTGTCTGAAACCCGAACATTATCAGGAAGGCTATTCCAGAGTTTGGGAGCCAAATGTGAGAAAGCTCTACCTCCTTTAGTGGACTTTGCTATCCTAGGAACTAACAAAAGTCCAGCGTTTTGTGACCTTAGGGTGCATGATGGGTTGTAACGTGGTAGAAGGCTAGTTAGGTACTGTTATATACTGAGCTAGGGTTGATTAACTTTAGGGGGCAATCTATTGCCGTTTTGACTTGGCTTAAATACACCAAAGAAGAAGATGTTAAATGAGATTAAATCCACCTCTGATCCTCTGACATGTGTATTGTTTGATGCTGGTTCCTTCTGAGTAAATTTCCTCATCTTGACCTGATCTGTGTCTCTCAAGTTATTACAGGTACGCAGGAGCTAAACCATTTAGGGCCTTATAGGGTAAGTAATGATAATTTGTAACTGATACAGAACTTAATAGGTAGCCAGTGCACACTGTAAAAAATAAGTGTAATTTTAACTGTAAAATTTTGTAAAAACGCTACGGAAAAAAACTGATAATAGGTTAACAGTAAGTTCCCGTACTATATACAGGGAAAAACTGTAAAAGATCTAACACAGCATTTAATGTAAATTTACAGTAAAATTCTGTTAATTATACAGCTTTTAGAAGTAAAAAAAGAACAAATCAATGTATAATTTACAGTCTAAAACTGTAAACTGATATTCCCAGAATTCCCTGCGTGACACTCACTTTGAAAGTATTTTGTTTAAATAATCATGTTTTTAAATAGTTCTTGTTATCAGTTATGTACATTTGAGCTTTATGTTACATCTTCTGTTGCTTAATGAAAGTTTTTTGCATTATTTAAGTATCAAGTGTGTTACCATGATGGTGTTTTGTGTTTCCATAAATGTGCACCTTCTATATGTTAATATATACTTCTGCTTGTGGTGAAGCTACTTGTGATGAGCTTTGATACTTCATGTGGCTTTCTCTTATACAGTACCATCTTTATTATTATGGTGGTTGTCAGTATTTTCAAGGTACAAAACAGATTTAATTTTGTGTGTGTTGAATTTACTGGTTTATATTCACATTTTCTTGTTTGTAAATTACAGCTTTATATTGTAAAATTAACAGTTTTTGACGTAAATGTGTTTACAGTTTTCTGTATTTTTACAAAATTATTCTGGCAACCACAGCTGCCAAAAAGTTTTTGTAAAAACAACAAGAAATTTTTACAGTGCAGAGACTGTAAAATTGGGGTAATATGATCATATTTTCTTGACCTCGTAAGGACTCTAGCTGCTGCATTTTGGACTACCTGTAGCTTGTTTATTGACGAAGCAGGACAACCACCTAGAAGTGCATTACAATAGTCCAGTCTAGAGGTCATGAATGCATGAACTAACTTTTCTGCATCAGAAACAGATAACATGTTTCGTAGCTTGGCAATGTTTCTAAGATGAAAGAATGCAGTTTTTGTAACATTGGAAATATGATTTTCAAAAGACAAATTGCTGTCTAATATAACACCCAGATTTCTGACTGTAGAGGAAGTAACAGTACATCCGTCTAGTTGCAGATAGTAATCTACGAGATTCTGTGTAGTGTTTTTTGGTCCAATAATTAGTATCTCTGTCTTATCCGAATTTAATTGGAGAAAATTATTTGTCAACCAATCTTTTACATTTTTAACACACTCAGTTAGCTTAGATAATTGGGAAGTTTCATCTGGTCTCGTTGAGATATATAGCGGAGTATCATCAGCATAACAGTGGAAGCTAATTCCGTATTTGCTAATAATATTACCAAGGGCTACATGTATATTGAAAATAGAAGGGGACCTAGGACGGATCCTTGTGGCACTCCATATTTTACTGGTGATAAATGAGATGACTCCCCATTTAAGTAAACAAAATGGTAGCGATCGGACAGGTAGGATCTAAACTATCTTAGAGCCTGCCCTTGAATACCTGTATAGTTTTGTAATCAGAGTCAGAATCAGAATCAGAATGAGCTTTATTGCCAGGTATGTTTACACATACGAGGAATTTGTTTTCGTGACAGAAGCTCCGCAGTACAACAGAATGACAGCGACAGAACATAAAACACATAATAAAAAAAATAAAAAAATACTATGAGTATGAGTACTATCGATCTATGAGTATGTCATGATCTATGGTGTCGAACGCAGCACTAAGATCAAGTAAGACTAGAAATGAGATGCAGCCTTGATCTGACGCAAAGAGCAGGTCATTTGTAATTTTAACAAGTGCAGTTTCTGTGCTATGGTGGGGCCTAAAACCTGACTGAAAATTCTTCATACAGATCATTTTTATGCAGGAAGGTGCTCAATTGAGCAGACACAACTTTTTCTAACATTTTAGACATAAATGGAAGATTTGAAATAGGCCTATAATTTGCCAGTACACTAGGATCTAGTTTTGGTTTCTTAATAAGAGGCTTGATAACCGCCAGCTTGAATGGTTTTGGGACGTGACCTAAAGATAACGACGAGTTAATGATATTGAGAAGCGGTTCTTCGGCTACAGGTAACAGCTCTTTCAGTAATTTTAGTGGGTACAGGATCTAATAACATGTTGTTGGTTTAGATACAGTGATGAGTTTATTTAGCTCTTCCTGTCCTATGGTTGTAAAGCACTGCAGTTTATCTTTGGGTGCGATGGATGAAACTGTGTTAGATGCTGTAGAATCTACATTCGCTATTGTATTTCTAATGTTATCTATTTTATCAGTGAAGAAATTCATAAAGTCATTACTATTTAACGTTGGTGGAATATTTGAATCAGGTGGCGTCTGGTAATTTGTTAATTTAGTCACTGTGCTAAATAAAAACCTTGGATTGTTTTGGTTATTTTCTATGAGTTTGTGTATATGCCTCTGCCCTAGCAGTTTTTAGAGCCTGTCTATAGCTGGACATACTGTTTTTCCAAGCAATTCTTAAAAACTTCCCAGTTAGTTTTTCTCCATTTGTGTTCAAGACTACGAGTTTCTTTCTTGAGAGAGTGAGTATTACTGTTATACCATGGCACAGTACGTTTTTCTCTAACCTTTTTCAATTGATGGGGGCAACAGTTTCTAATGTATTAGAAAAAAATAGTGCCCATGTTGCCAGTCATTTCGTCTAATTGATGTGTATTTTTGGGTACAGATAGCAGTTGATATAGATCAGGCAGGTTATTTGCGAATCTTTCTTTGGTGGCTGGAACAATAGTTTCTGCCCAGACGGTAACGCTGAGACATATAGTTAATATCAGTTATACGCAGCATGCACGATACAAGGAAATGGTCTGTAATATCATCAATTTGAGTTACAATATCTATAGCAGTAAGATCGATTCCATGCGATATAATTAAATCTAGTGTATGATTAAAACGATGAGTGGGGCCCGGTGACATTTTGCTTGAATCCAAAGGAGTTTTATTAGGTCAGTGAACGCAAGTTCCTAATGGATCATTTGCATTATCAACGTGAATATTAAAATCTCCCATGATTAGCGCTTTATCAACTGTAACTAGAAGGTCTGAGAGGAAATCTGCAAATTCTTTTAGGAATTCTGTATATGGCCCTGGTGGGTCTATACACAGTAGCCAGAGCAAGAGATACATTAGATTTCTTTTGCATGTCTGACAGAGTAACATTTAGCAGAAGTATTTCAAAAGAGTTAAACCTATATTCCTGTTTTCTGGGTAACATTGAGAATATCACTATATATTGTTGCAACACCTCCGCCACGACCAGTCTGACGGGGCTCATGCTTATAACAGTAGTTTGGTGGAGTAGACTCATTTAGACCAAAATAATCATTTGGTTTTAGCCAGGTTTCAGTCAAGCAGAGTACATCAAAACTATTATCTGTGATCATTTCATTTACAATAAACTGCTTTTGGTGTGAGTGATCTAATATTTATAAGCCCAAACTTTAAAAAATAGTTTTTGTTCATTTACTTTACATTTTTCTTGTTTAATTACGATAAGAATTTTTCTAGATCCTACATTATATTTATATTTTGACCTCACTATTCGGGGAACAGAACACAGCGCAAGTACTTTTAGCATTTAAGCGGGTGGAAACAAAACTCATCATAATGGTTATTTGAGAACTTGTTCTTACTAGTCACATGGAGCGAAGTGTCCTGGGAGATGTTGTCAGAGAGAAGCTTCCGCTCCGATTTTGCTGGGGTGTAATCCATCAGCCGCGAAAACAGCCTAGGACGCTCCCAGAAAGATTCCAGTTATTAACAAGCCAAATGTTAAATGGACAAATGGAACAAGCCAAATGGACCTCAAGCATCATCTGAGGTCCTCTGATGATTAGCATCGTCTCTTCTCAGGTGTTCTAGATCCAGAACTGGAGCTTGTGGTAAATCCTAGTTACCACGGGATGAAAGATCCCAGCAGAAACAGAGAAACACATAGAAACATCATTAGCATAGCTGCTGTTCCAACAAAGTAAAACTAATTAGTTTAACCCAAGCTAAAGAATAAGAATGCGCATTTGATCAGATACAACTACACTCACAATTTAAGAGATACATTATTCGAATGCTTGGCGAAGAGAATGTGTTTTTAATCTAGATTTAACAGGAGAGTGTGTCTGAACACGGAAAAATTATCAGGAAAGTCCTATTCCAGAGTTTGGGAGCCAAATGTGAAAAAGCTCTACCTCCTTTAGTGGACTTTGCTATCCTAGAACTACCAAAAGTCCAGCATTTAGTGACCTTAGGGAGCGTGATGGGTTGTAACGTGGTAGAAGGCTAGTTAGGTATGCAGGAGCTAAACCATTTAAGGCCTCATAGGTAAGTAATGATGATTTGTAACTGATACAGAACTTATTTTTTTAATTTAGCAAAAAAAAAAAACTTTGCAAAAGACAGAATTTCATAAACTGTCCCAATCACCCTTAAATCACCTATGCTTTATAATTTCAGCTGAACAGAACTCTGTAGTCCTATTTGTTAGCTTTTATATGGTATTCTTAGTGTGCTTTAAAAATGTCTTTTAAAAAATAAAAAATAACCTTGTGGGGGTTAGCTTGTGAGGGATTGCTTCCGGCTTTGCTACCGTTCGGACGTTCTAGCTTACTGCTCTGTGCTTTGCTTCTTATTTCTGTACTTTTACTGGTATATAAGTCACTAAATGACCTAGGACTGAAATATATTGCAGATATGTTCACTGAATATAAGCCTAACAGAGCACTCAGATCACTAGGATCAAGTCAGTTAGAAATAACAAGGGTTCACACAAAACAAGGGGAGTATGCTGCCTGCAGCTGGAATCATCTTCCAGAAGAGACCAGATGTGCTAAAACACTAGTCACATTTAAATCTAGACTCAAAACTCATCTGTTTAGCTGTGCATTTACTGAATGAGCACTGAGCGATGTATGAACTGATTGCACTTTATTTTCACTGTTTTATTTTATGTAAAATCATTTTCTAACGGTTTTAGATTCATTTTAAGTAAGTTTTTTTTTGTCATTTTTAAAAGTTTTAAAATTGCTTGTTTTATTTTTGTTATTATTTTTCTTCATGATTATTTTACTTTCTTTTATGTAAAGCACTTTGAATTACCATTGTGTACGAAATGTGCTATATATATAAACTAGCCTTGCCTTGCTGTGTTAGTGGGCTTATACACACACACACACACACACACACACAGAAGAGCATTTATTTAAAATATAAATATTTTCTAACAATATTCACTACAGTTAAATAGTCTGGGCTCAGTAAATTTTTATTCTTTCTTTTTTTATAAGAAATTGTATTCTTTATTAGATCTTAGAATCTTTTATTCAGCAAGGATGTGTTAAATTGATAAGAAGTGATATCAAAGATTAATATTGTTAGAAGAGATTTATATTTTGAATAAACATTTGTTTCTTTTAAAAAAATGTATAGATTGAAGAATCCTGAAAAAGGTATAGCAGATTCCAAAATAATATTTGGTAGCACAGCTATTAATAATTCTAATAATAAATCATCATATTAGACTGACTTCGGAAGATCATGTGACACAGAAGACTGAATGATGCTGAAAATACAGCGGCACATCACAGAAATAAATGATATTTTAAAGGATATTAAAATAGAAACCATTATTTTATATATTTTATTTTGATAAGTGAATTATTACTGATTTTTGACTGTAGCATCACTATCAATAGCCGCGTGTCGACAGCAGGTGGCGCTGTTGATCTATAATCCCCTGCAGAGAGACTGAAATGCAACCTTTTTTTTGTTTCAAACAGTTCATTGAACAATAATAAATGAAGTACCCGAAGCTCACAATGAAGTAAATGTATAATAATTAGCACAGATGATTAATTTAGCGCTGTAAACGCGCGTGTGAGGGGCGGAGACGCGCCGCAGAGCGTCAGACGCGCGTGAGGACCAAACACAGCAGAACGGTAGGAAATTTCTCTCCTCTTATTATTTCTCTTTTACTATAGCGATTTATTTTTAGATACTTGATCTGAGTCTTTCATAGAGTTGTTTTATAAACGCAGTAATTTTGGAATCAGCTCTGAAAGTTCCTGTCAGTGTTTAAAAGCTAATTATAATTGAATAACGTGTTGACTGAATTTGGTAAGAACGGTATTCTATGTTTTGTTTTTTTACATTAATATAGTCTGAAATCAGTGTTGCTTTTGACAGCCCTTTTAGTTTTAGTCTTAGTCTTGGTCTTTTGGACAAATTGAATAAATATGAGTGTGATAACCCGAGTATTTAAAGATGTACGCAGACATTGCTGTTTATCGTCTTTACTAAACTCAGCAGCAAATACAGAAACTGCTTGCAAAACGGCAACAACACATACCAGAACATCCGGTGTGCAACAACTTAACTAGGACCGGGGGGAAGCAAAATAACAAACAAACATTCGGGTTTCACTCTGGCCTACACCGCAAATAGTCCCTCTGCAACACTTCTCCTCTTAAAGAGCAAACATAAACATTAATACACACACTGTAAGATAAGTGCCTCTCTACCAGGAGAAACATTGGTAGCAATATGAACATCAAATTTTTGTTAACAATCAATCAACTCTTTTATTGGTATATTTAACGTTTGCGTATCTGTAGCTCAACATGTCAGTCTGTTTGGAGGCTTGTGTTGTCTCTTAGATCTCCTAAGCTCAGGAATGGTGTCCTCCGGAC
>NW_020529187.1:0-73833 GCF_003368295.1 Carassius auratus
ATCAATCACCCTTTATTTATATAGTGCTTTAAAAAAAATACATTGCGCCAAAGCACTGAACAACATTCATTTGGAAAACAGTGTCTCAATAATGCAAAATGATAGTTAAAGGCAGTTCATCATTGAATTCATTGATGTCATCTCTGTTCAGTTGAAATAGTGTCTGTTTAATTTGCATCAAGTCAACGATATCGCTGTAGATGAAGTGACCCCAACTAAGCAAGCCAGAGGCGACAGCGGCAAGGAACCGAAACTCCATCGGTGACAGAATGGAGAAAAAAACCTTGGGAGAAACCAGGCTCAGTTGGGGGCCAGTTCTCCTCTGACCAGACGAAACCAGTAGTTCAATTCCAGGCTGCAGCAAAGTCAGATTGTGCAGAAGAATCATCTGTTTCCTGTGGTCTTGTCCTGGTGCTCCTCTGAGACAAGGTCTTTACAGGGGATCTGTATCTGGGGCTCTAGTTGTCCTGGTCTCCGCTGTCTTTCAGGGCAGTAGAGGTCCTTTCTAGGTGCTGATCCACCATCTGGTCTGGATACGTACTGGATCCGGGTGACTGCAGTGACCCTCTGATCTGGACACAGACTGGATCTGGTGGCCACGGTGACCTCGGAACAAGAGAGAAACAGACAAATATTAGCGTAGATGCCATTCTTCTAATGATGTAGAAAGTACGGTGTTATGTGAAGTGTTCCGGTTCCAGTTTACCTAATTAATGCAGCCTAAAAATCCTTTAACGGATTTGGATATTAAAGCATATTAGTATATGTGTATGCCAGGTTAAAGAGATGGGTCTTTAATCTAGATTTAAACTGCAAGAGTGTGTCTGCCTCCCGAACAATGTTAGGTAGGTTATTCCAGAGTTTAGGCGCCAAATAGGAAAAGGATCTGCCGCCCGCAGTTGATTTTGATATTCTAGGTATTATCAATTGCCTGAGTTTTGAGAACGTAGCGGACGTAGAGGAGTATAATGTAAAAGGAGCTCATTCAAATACTGAGGTGCTAAACCATTCAGGGCTTTATAAGTAATAAGCAATATTTTAAAATCTATACGATGTTTGATAGGGAGCCAGTGCAGTGTGGACAGGACCGGGCTAATATGGTCATACTTCCTGGTTCTAGTAAGAACTCTTGCTGCTGCATTTTGGACTAGCTGTAGTTTGTTTACCAAGCGTGCAGAACAACCACCCAATAAAGCATTACAGTAGTCTAACCTTGAAGTCATAAATGCATGGATTAACATTTCTGCATTTGACATTGAGAGCATAGGCCGTAATTTAGATATATTTTTGAGATGGAAAAATGCAGTTTTACAAATGCTAGAAACGTGGCTTTCTAAGGAAAGATTGCGATCAAGTAGCACACCTAGGTTCCTAACTGATGACGAAGAATTGACAGAGCAACCATCAAGTCTTAGACAGTGTTCTAGGTTATTACAAGTAGAGTTTTTAGGCCTATGATTAACACCTCTGTTTTTTCTGAATTTAGCAGTAAGAAATTACTCGTCATCCAATTTTTTATATCGACTATGCATTCCATTAGTTTTTCAAATTGGTGTGTTTCACCGGGCTGCGAGGAAATATAGAGCTGCGTATCATCAGCATAACAGTGAAAGCTAACACCATGTTTCCTGATGATATCTCCCAAGGGTAACATATAAAGCGTGAAGAGTAGCGGCCCTAGAACTGAGCCTTGAGGTACTCCATACTGCACTTGTGATCGATATGATACATCTTCATTCACTGCTACGAACTGATGGCGGTCATATAAGTACGATTTAAACCATGCTAATGCACTTCCACTGATGCCAACAAAGTGTTCAAGTCTATGCAAAAGAATGTTGTGGTCAATTGTGTCAAACGCAGCACTAAGATCCAATAAAACTAATAGAGAGATACACCCACGATCAGATGATAAGAGCAGATCATTTGTAACTCTAAGGAGAGCAGTTTCAGTACTATGATACGGTCTAAATCCTGACTGGAAATCCTCACATATACCATTTTTCTCTAAGAAGGAATATAATTGTGAGGATACCACCTTTTCTAGTATCTTGGACAGAAAAGGGAGATTCGAGATTGGTCTATAATTAACTAGTTCTCTGGGGTCAAGTTGTGGCTTTTTTATGAGAGGCTTAATAACAGCCAGTTTGAAGGTTTTGGGGACATATCCTAATGACAATGAGGAATTAATAATAGTCAGAAGAGGACCTATGACTTCTGGAAGCACCTCTTTTAAGAGCTTAGATGGTATAGGGTCTAACATACATGTTGTAAGTTTAGATGATTTAACAAGTTTATACAATTCTTCCTCTCCTATAGTAGAGAATGAGTGGAACTGTTCCTCAGGGGGTCTATAGTGCACTGTCTGATGTGAAACTGTAGCTGACGGCTGAATGGTTGCAATTTTATCTCTAATAGTATCGATTTTAGAAGTAAAGTAGTTCATAAAGTCATTACTGCTGTGGTGTTGGGAAATGTCAACACTTGTTGAGGCTTTATTTTTCGTTAATTTAGCCACTGTATTGAATAAATACCTGGGGTTATGTTTGTTTTCTTCTAAAAGAGAAGAAAAGTAATCAGATCTAGCAGTTTTTAATGCTTTTCTGTAGGATATGCTACTTTCCCGCCAAGCAATACGAAATACCTCTAGTTTTGTTTTCCTCCAGCTGCGCTCCATTTTTCGGGCTGCTCTCTTTAGGGTGCGAGTATGCTCATTATACCATGGTGTCAAACTGTTTTCCTTAACCTTTCTTAAGCGTAAAGGAGCAACTGTATTTAAAGTGCTAGAAAAGAGAGAGTCCATAGTTTCTGTTACATCATCAAGTTGTTCTGAGGTTTTGGATATGCTAAGGAATTCGGATACATCAGGAAGATAACTTAAAAAGCAGTCTTTTGTGGTAGAAGTGATGGTTCTTCGATACTTGTAACAAGAAGTAGAATTTACAATTTTGGCTATATGAAGTTTACACAGAACTAAATAATGATCTGAGATATCATCACTTGGGCTGAATAATTTCAACACCTATCAACATGCAATTCCATGTGGACAGTATTAAATGCTAGAGTATGATTTCGACATTGAGTAGGTCCTGAATACGTGTTGTCTAACACCAATAGAGTTCAGAAATGTCTATAAATGGCTGATCCCATACATCTTTTTCATTATCGCATGGATATTAAAATCACCAACTATTAAAGACTTTATCTACAGCCAGAACTAACTCGGATGAAAATCCACCAAACTCTTTAATAAAGTCTGTATGGTGCCCTGGTGGCCTGTATACAGTAGCCAGTACAAACATAACAGGGGATTTATCATTAACATTGGTTTCTCTGGATAATGTTATATGAAAGGCAGCCATTACTTCAAACGAGTTATACTTGAAGCCTGCCCTCTGAGAAATCCTGAAAACGTTTTATTATAAATTGAAGCAACACCTCCCCCTTTGCCTTTTAGACGCGGTTCGTGTTTATAACAATAGATCTTGGGGGGTGGACTCATTTAAAATAATGTAATCATCAGGTTTTAGCCAGGTTTCTGTCAAGCAGAGCACATCTATATTATGATCAGTTATCATATTATTTACAAAAGTGTTTTCGTAGAAATGGATCTGATATTCAATAAGCCAATCTTTATCATTTGTTTATCCATATTGCATTTGTTTTTTATTTGTTGAACCTCAATTAAATTGTTAACCTTAACTTGGTTTGGACGTTTTTTGTATTTTCTAGTTCGTGGAACAGACACAGTCTCTATAGTGTGATATCTAGGTGAAAGAGTCTCTATGTGCTGAGAATTAACTGACCTCTGTGACGGGAGGCAGCTAGCAGACGGTCGGTTTAGCCAGTCTGTCTGCTTCCTGACCTGGGCCCCAGTTAGTCAAGTATAAACACTAAGACTATTTGCCATATTTCTAGACAGAAGAGTGGCGCCACCCCAGGAGGGATGAAGACCATCTCTTTTAAACAGGTCAGGTCTGCCCCAAAAGCTCGTCCAATTGTCTATATAACCTATGTTATTCTGTGGGCACCACTTAGACATCCAGCCATTGAGTGATGACAATCTGCTATGCATCTCATCACCACGGTAAGCAGGGAGGGGACCAGAGCATATTACAGTGTCTGACATCGTGCTTGCAAGTTCACACACCTCTTTAAAGTTATTTTTAGTGATCTCCGACTGGCGAAGTCGAACATTCATTAGCGCCGGCATGAATAACAATCTTACTGTATTTACGTTTAGCATTAGCCAGCACTTTTAAATTTGCCCAAGATGTCAGGCGCTCTGGCTCCCGGTAAACATTTGACTATGGTGGCTGGTGTCTCTATATTCACGTTCCGTACAATAGAATCGCCAATAACTAGAGCACTTTCATCAGGTTTCTCAGTGGGTGCATCACTGAGTGGGGAGAACCTGTTTAATGTTTTGATCGGAACAGAAGAGCGGTGTTTTTGACCCACGACTATGCTGCCTCACCGTCACCCAGTTGCCCTGCTGCAGGGGCTCTGCTGGAACCGGACAATGTACAGGAATCCCTGAGCTAGACGCATCCAAAGCCATATCTAGAGCCCTAACATTCTTACTGTCCTCAATTAAAGTTTGGATGCGTGTCTCTAATTCTGAATCTTCTCTGTCAGCCTAACTGTTTCCCTGCATTTATCACATGTGAATCCCTCATCAGCGACAGAGATAGATAAACTGTACATGTGGCAAGAGTGCAAAATAACAATTGTAGGAGAAGCCATTACTCACCGTGCTTGATGAAATATTCTTACTGCGGTTGTTTGATGAACTTGTGGAAAACTGCAGCGTGAGAGAGGAGAGGAGAGGAGAAAAGAAAACGCTTCGGCACTTCGGAGCCTGTTCGCGACTCCGTTGATTCAGATCGGCATTTCGGAGCATGTTCGCGATTCGGTTGATTTAGATCGGCACTTCGGAGCCTGTTCGCAACTCGGTTGATTCAGATCGGCATTTCGGAGCATGTTCGCGACTCGGTTGATTCAGATCGGCGCTTCGGCGCATGTTCGCGACTCGGTTGATTCAGATCGGCACTTCGGCGCATGTTCGCGACTCGGTTGATTCAGATCGGCACTTCGGAGCCTGTTCGCGACTCGGTTGATTCAGATCGGCGCTTCGGAGCCTGTTCGCGACTCGGTTGATTCAGATCGGCACCTCGGAGCATGTTTGAGATTTTTTTTAATTCAGATCAGGACATCCAAGCAGGAAGTGTTTGTCAAACAGTTAATTGGTGATAAATGAATATTTGGACTTGAGGCTTTTTTTTTTTTACCTGTCGATTCAGCATGTACATGGACCCACACACAAAGGTGGACACAATCTAGACTTAATCATCAGTAGGGCTCTAAACTTTTCATCCATTGTTATTAAGGACGTAGTGTCACGGATCGCAAGAGGCGAAGACTCAAGTGCAGGCAGATGGGAAGATTTTATTTATACGTCACCAAAATAAACAGAAACACAACTGAAACCAGAGGAGCGTTCAAAGTTACGAGACATAGACTGAAGTCAGATTCCCAGTGAAATGCTCTCAGACAGCAAATGCAATGAGTTTGCATCCTTCTTTTCTGAGAAGATCATCAATATCAGGAAGGCGATTAGCACATCCTCAAGTAATGCAGAGGTCAGACAGATTGTGCCACAATATAAAAAAGATACTGTCTATTTTTGAAGCAATTGATAGCAACATTCTGGAAGACACAGTGCAGCACCTAAAATCATCAACCTGCTATCTTGACACACTTCTCACATCTTTTTTCAACAGTGTGCTTAACTGCTCAGAAGCAGATCTCTTAGAAGTGGTGAACACTTCACTTCTTTCTGGGACATTTCCAAACTCCTTATAAACTGCAGTTGCAGATATGCTCACAAAAATACTGGAAAACATGTAATATTGTGAGATAGTATTAACATTTTTCTATTTTAATATACATGAAAGTGTAATTCATTCATGTGATGTGCAGCTGTATTTTCAGCATCATTCCTCCAGTCTTCAGTGTCACATGATCTTCAGAAATCAGAATAATATGATGATTTATTATTAGAATTATCAACAGTTTTGCTGATAAATATCATTTTGTAATCTGTGATACTTTTTTCAGAATTCTTTGATGAATAAAAAGTTAAAAAGAAGAGCTTTTATTTAAAATATAAATTTTTCTAACAATATTCACTACAGTTCAATAGTTTTTTACTATATTAAAATATAGTAATTTTTATCCTTTCTTTTTTTATAAAGATTGTATTCTTTATTAGATCTTAGAATCTTTTATTCAGGATGTGTTACATTGATAAGAAGTGATATCAAAGATTAATATTGTTAGAAGAGATTAATATTTTGAATAAACGCTGTTCTTTAAAACAATTATACATCGAAGAATCCTGAAAACATTATCGCAGATTCCAAAATAATATTTGGTAGCACAACTATTAATAATTGTATTAATAAATAATCATAATTTCATGATTTCTAAAGATCATGTTACACTGAAGACTGGAGGAATGATGCTGAAAATACAGCTGCACATCACAAAAATAAATTATAATTTAAAGGATATTAAAATAGAAAACATTATTTTATTTTATTTTGATAATTTTGAATTATTACTGAAATACAACCATTTTTTGTTTCAAACAGTTCATTGAACAATAATAAATGAAGTACCTGAAGCTGACAATGAAGTAAATGTATAATAATTAGCAAAGATGATTAATTTAGTGTTGTAAACGCGCGTGTGAGCGAGGTGAGGACGCGCATGAGGACCAAACACAGCAGAATGGTAGGAAACTTCACTCCTCTCATTATTTCTCTTTTACTATAGCGATTTATTTTTAGATACGTGATCTGAGTCTTTCATTGAGTTGTAGAGTTATTAGAGAAATAGAGTAATTTTTTACATTCTTTGGTTGAAGTTTTCAGATCGGCACTTCGGAGCCTGTTCGCGACTCGCTTGATTCAAATCGGCACTTCGGAGCCTGTTCGCGACTCGGTTGATTCAGATCGGCACTTCGGAGCCTGTTCGCGACTCGGTTGATTCAGATCGGCACTTCGGAGCATGTTCGCGACTCGGTTGATTCAGATCGACTTGATTTGGACTTGAGGCTTTTTTTTTTTACCTATCGATTCAGCATGTAGCCTACATGGACCCACACACAAAGGTGGACACAATCTAGACTTAATCATCAGTAGGGCTCTAAACTTTTCATCCATTGTTATTAAGGACGTAGTGTCATGGATCGCAAGAGGCGAAGACTCAAGTGCAGGCAGATGGGAAGACTTTATTTATATGTCACCAAAATAAACAGAAACACAACTGAAACCAGAGGAGCGTTCAAAGTTACAACATTCTGGAAGACACAGTGCAGCAGTTGCAGATATGACATTTCCAAACTCCTTAAAAACTGCAGTTGCAGATATGCTCACTGAATATAAACCTAACAGAGCACTCAGATCATTAGGATCGAGTCAGTTAGAAATACCAAGGGTTCACACAAAACAAGGGGAATCTGCTTTTAGTTTTTATGCCGCTCGCAGTTGGAATCATCTTCCAGAAGAGACCAATTCAATTCAATTCAATTCAATTCAATTCAAGTTTATTTGTATAGCGCTTTTTACAAAACAAATCGTTACAAAGCAACTTTACAGAAAATTATGTTTCTACAATATTTAGTAGTAGCTAGTAGTTTGTGCACATTTGACAGGATTTTAGAAAAAATAAAAAAAATAAATATAATACAAGACGTAGTCAGCTAGACGATGAACTATCAATATTATTAATTAAGTTATTATATGATTCAGTCACACATTTAGCAATAATTGTTAGTTCTGTTTGTTGATTCAGGGTTAGCATCATCTGAGGTCCTCTGAGGGTCAGCATCATCTCTTCTCAGGTGTTCTGGATCCAGACTGGAGCTTGTGTAAATCCTAGATACATCCCGTGGCGAAACATAGAAACAAAATAGACACATCATTAGCATAGCTGCTGATCCAACAAAGTAAAATTAGTTTAACCCAAGCTAATGAATAAAAATGCACCTTTGATCAGATGCAACTACACTCACAAATAAAAGATACATTATTCGAATGCTTGGCGAAAGAGATGTGTTTTTAATCTAGATTTAAACAGAGAGAGTGTGTCTGAAACCCGAACATTATCAGGAAGGCTATTCCAGAGTTTGGGAGCCAAATGTGAGAAAGCTCTACCTCCTTTAGTGGACTTTGCTATCCTAGGAACTAACAAAAGTCCAGCGTTTTGTGACCTTAGGGTGCGTGATGGGTTGTAACGTGGTAGAAGGCTAGTTAGGTACTGTTATATACTGAGCTAGGGTTGATTAACCTTTAGGGGGCAATCTATTGCCGTTTTGACTTGGCTTAAATACACCAAAGAAGAAGATGTTAAATGAGATTAAATCCACCTCTGATCCTCTGACATGTGTATTGTTTGATGCTGGTTCCTTCTGAGTAAATTTCCTCATCTTGACCTGATCTGTGTCTCTCAAGTTATTACAGGTACGCAGGAGCTAAACCATTTAGGGCCTTATAGGTAAGTAATGATAATTTGTAACTGATACAGAACTTAATAGGTAGCCAGTGCACACTGTAAAAAATAAGTGTAATTTTAACTGTAAAATTTTGTAAAAACGCTACGGAAAAAAACTGATAATAGGTTAACAGTAAGTTCCCGTACTATATACAGGGAAAAACTGTAAAAGATCTAACACAGCATTTAATGTAAATTTACAGTAAAATTCTGTTAATTATACAGCTTTTAGAAGTAAAAAAAGAACAAATCAATGTATAATTTACAGTCTAAAACTGTAAACTGATATTCCCAGAATTCCCTGCGTGACACTCACTTTGAAAGTATTTTGTTTAAATAATCATGTTTTTAAATAGTTCTTGTTATCAGTTATGTACATTTGAGCTTTATGTTACATCTTCTGTTGCTTAATGAAAGTTTTTTGCATTATTTAAGTATCAAGTGTGTTACCATGATGGTGTTTTGTGTTTCCATAAATGTGCACCTTCTATATGTTAATATATACTTCTGCTTGTGGTGAAGCTACTTGTGATGAGCTTTGATACTTCATGTGGCTTTCTCTTATACAGTACCATCTTTATTATTATGGTGGTTGTCAGTATTTTCAAGGTACAAAACAGATTTAATTTTGTGTGTTGTTGAATTTACTGGTTTATATTCACATTTTCTTGTTTGTAAATTACAGCTTTATATTGTAAAATTAACAGTTTTTGACGTAAATGTGTTTACAGTTTTCTGTATTTTTACAAAATTATTCTGGCAACCACAGCTGCCAAAAAGTTTTTGTAAAAACAACAAGAAATTTTTTACAGTGCAGAGACTGTAAAATTGGGGTAATATGATCATATTTTCTTGACCTCGTAAGGACTCTAGCTGCTGCATTTTGGACTACCTGTAGCTTGTTTATTGACGAAGCAGGACAACCACCTAGAAGTGCATTACAATAGTCCAGTCTAGAGGTCATGAATGCATGAACTAGCTTTTCTGCATCAGAAACAGATAACATGTTTCGTAGCTTGGCAATGTTTCTAAGATGAAAGAATGCAGTTTTTGTAACATTGGAAATATGATTTTCAAAAGACAAATTGCTGTCTAATATAACACCCAGATTTCTGACTGTAGAGGAAGTAACAGTACATCCGTCTAGTTGCAGATAGTAATCTACGAGATTCTGTGTAGTGTTTTTTGGTCCAATAATTAGTATCTCTGTCTTATCCGAATTTAATTGGAGAAAATTATTTGTCAACCAATCTTTTACATTTTTAACACACTCAGTTAGCTTAGATAATTGGGAAGTTTCATCTGGTCTCGTTGAGATATATAGCGGAGTATCATCAGCATAACAGTGGAAGCTAATTCCGTATTTGCTAATAATATTACCAAGGGGCTACATGTATATTGAAAATAGAAGGGGACCTAGGACGGATCCTTGTGGCACTCCATATTTTAGTGATAAATGAGATGACTCCCCATTTAAGTAAACAAAATGGTAGCGATCGGACAGGTAGGATCTAAACTATCTTAGAGCCTGCCCTTGAATACCTGTATAGTTTTGTAATCAGAGTCAGAATCAGAATCAGAATGAGCTTTATTGCCAGGTATGTTTACACATACGAGGAATTTGTTTTCGTGACAGAAGCTCCGCAGTACAACAGAATGACAGCAACAGAACATAAAACACATAATAAAAAAAATAAAAAAATACTATGAGTATGAGTACTATCGATCTATGAGAATGTCATGATCTATGGTGTCGAACGCAGCACTAAGATCAAGTAAGACTAGAAATGAGATGCAGCCTTGATCTGACGCAAAGAGCAGGTCATTTGTAATTTTAACAAGTGCAGTTTCTGTGCTATGGTGGGGCCTAAAACCTGACTGAAATTCTTCATACAGATCATTTTTATGCAGGAAGGTGCTCAATTGAGCAGACACAACTTTTTCTAACATTTTAGACATAAATGGAAGATTTGAAATAGGCCTATAATTTGCCAGTACACTAGGATCTAGTTTTGGTTTCTTAATAAGAGGCTTGATAACCGCCAGCTTGAATGGTTTTGGGACGTGACCTAAAGATAACGACGAGTTAATGATATTGAGAAGCGGTTCTTCGGCTACAGGTAACAGCTCTTTCAGTAATTTAGTGGGTACAGGATCTAATAAACATGTTGTTGGTTTAGATACAGTGATGAGTTTATTTAGCTCTTCCTGTCCTATGGTTGTAAAGCACTGCAGTTTATCTTTGGGTGCGATGGATGAAACTGTGTTAGATGCTGTAGAATCTACATTCGCTATTGTATTTCTAATGTTATCTATTTTATCAGTGAAGAAATTCATAAAGTCATTACTATTTAACGTTGGTGGAATATTTGAATCAGGTGGCGTCTGGTAATTTGTTAATTTAGTCACTGTGCTAAATAAAAACCTTGGATTGTTTTGGTTATTTTCTATGAGTTTGTGTATATGCTCTGCCCTAGCAGTTTTTAGAGCCTGTCTATAGCTGGACATACTGTTTTTTCCAAGCAATTCTAAAAACTTCCCAGTTAGTTTTTCTCCATTTGCGTTCAAGACTACGAGTTTCTTTCTTGAGAGAGTGAGTATTACTGTTATACCATGGCACAGTACGTTTTTCTCTAACCTTTTTCAATTTGATGGGGGCAACAGTTTCTAATGTATTAGAAAAAAATAGTGCCCATGTTGCCAGTCATTTCGTCTAATTGATTTGTATTTTTGGGTACAGATAGCAGTTGATATAGATCAGGCAGGTTATTTGCGAATCTTTCTTTGGTGGCTGGAACAATAGTTCTGCCCAGACGGTAACGCTGAGACATATAGTTAATATCAGTTATACGCAGCATGCACGATACAAGGAAATGGTCTGTAATATCATCAATTTGAGTTACAATATCTATAGCAGTAAGATCGATTCCATGCGATATAATTAAATCTAGTGTATGATTAAAACGATGAGTGGGCCCGGTGACATTTTGCTTGAATCCAAAGGAGTTTATTAGGTCAGTGAACGCAAGTCCTAATGGATCATTTGCATTATCAACGTGAATATTAAAATCTCCCATGATTAGCGCTTTATCAACTGTAACTAGAAGGTCTGAGAGGAAATCTGCAAATTCTTTGAGGAATTCTGTATATGGCCCTGGTGGTCTATACACAGTAGCCAGAGCAAGAGATACATTAGATTTCTTTTGCATGTCTGACAGAGTAACATTTAGCAGAAGTATTTCAAAAGAGTTAAACCTATATCCTGTTTTCTGGGTAACATTGAGAATATCACTATATATTGTTGCAACACCTCCGCCACGACCAGTCTGACGGGGCTCATGCTTATAACAGTAGTTTGGTGGAGTAGACTCATTTAGACCAAAATAATCATTTGGTTTTAGCCAGGTTTCAGTCAAGCAGAGTACATCAAAACTATTATCTGTGATCATTTCATTTACAATAACTGCTTTTGGTGTGAGTGATCTAATATTTATAAGCCCAAACTTTAAAAATAGTTTTTGTTCATTTACTTTACATTTTTCTTGTTTAATTACGATAAGAATTTTTCTAGATCCTACATTATATTTATATTTTGACCTCACTATTCGGGGAACAGACACAGCGCAAGTACTTTTAGCATTTAAGCGGGTGGAACAAAACTCATCATAATGGTTATTTGAGAATTGTCTTACTAGTCACATGGAGCGAAGTGTCCTGGAGATGTTGTCAGAGAGAAGCTCCGCTCCGATTTTGCTGGGGTGTAATCCATCAGCGCAAAACAGCCTAGGACGCTCCCAGAAAAGATTCCAGTTATTAACAAGCCAAATGTTAAATGGACAAATGGACAAAGCCAAATGGACCTCAGCATCATCTGAGGTCCTCTGATGATTAGCATCGTCTCTTCTCAGGTGTTCTAGATCCAGACTGGAGCTTGTGTAAATCCTAGTTACCACGGGATGAAGATCCCAGCAGAAACAGAGAAACACATAGAAACATCATTAGCATAGCTGCTGTTCCAACAAAGTAAAACTAATTAGTTTAACCCAAGCTAAAGAATAAGAATGCGCATTTGATCAGATACAACTACACTCACAATTTAAGAGATACATTATTCGAATGCTTGGCGAAAGAGATGTGTTTTTAATCTAGATTTAAACAGAGAGAGTGTGTCTGAACACGGAAAATTATCAGGAAGTCTATTCCAGAGTTTGGGAGCCAAATGTGAAAAAGCTCTACCTCCTTTAGTGGACTTTGCTATCCTAGGAACTACCAAAAGTCCAGCATTTAGTGACCTTAGGGAGCGTGATGGGTTGTAACGTGGTAGAAGGCTAGTTAGGTATGCAGGAGCTAAACCATTTAAGGCCTCATAGGTAAGTAATGATGATTTGTAACTGATACAGAACTTATTTTTTTAATTTAGCAAAAAAAAAAAACTTTGCAAAAGACAGAATTTCATAAACTGTCCCAATCACCCTTAAATCACCTATGCTTTATAATTTCAGCTGAACAGAACTCTGTAGTCCTATTTGTTAGCTTTTATATGGTATTCTTAGTGTGCTTTAAAAATGTCTTTTAAAAAATAAAAAATAACCTTGTGGGGGTTAGCTTGTGAGGGATTGCTTCCGGCTTTGCTACCGTTCGGACGTTCTAGCTTACTGCTCTGTGCTTTGCTTCTTATTTCTGTACTTTTACTGGTATATAAGTCACTAAATGACCTAGGACTGAAATATATTGCAGATATGTTCACTGAATATAAGCCTAACAGAGCACTCAGATCACTAGGATCAAGTCAGTTAGAAATAACAAGGGTTCACACAAAACAAGGGGAGTATGCTGCCTGCAGCTGGAATCATCTTCCAGAAGAGACCAGATGTGCTAAAACACTAGTCACATTTAAATCTAGACTCAAAACTCATCTGTTTAGCTGTGCATTTACTGAATGAGCACTGAGCGATGTATGAACTGATTGCACTTTATTTTCACTGTTTTATTTTATGTAAAATCATTTTCTAACGGTTTTAGATTCATTTTAAGTAAGTTTTTTTTTTTGTGTCATTTTTAAAAGTTTTAAAATTGCTTGTTTTATTTTTGTTATTATTTTTCTTCATGATTATTTTACTTTCTTTTATGTAAAGCACTTTGAATTACCATTGTGTACGAAATGTGCTATATATATAAACTAGCCTTGCCTTGCTGTGTTAGTGGGCTTATACACACACACACACACACACACACACAAAGAAGAGCATTTATTTAAAATATAAATATTTTCTAACAATATTCACTACAGTTAAATAGTCTGGGCTCAGTAAATTTTTATTCTTTCTTTTTTTATAAGAAATTGTATTCTTTATTAGATCTTAGAATCTTTTATTCAGCAAGGATGTGTTAAATTGATAAGAAGTGATATCAAAGATTAATATTGTTAGAAGAGATTTATATTTTGAATAAACATTTGTTTCTTTAAAAAAATGTATAGATTGAAGAATCCTGAAAAAGGTATAGCAGATTCCAAAATAATATTTGGTAGCACAGCTATTAATAATTCTAATAATAAATCATCATATTAGACTGACTTCGGAAGATCATGTGACACAGAAGACTGGAGGATGATGCTGAAAATACAGCGGCACATCACAGAAATAAATGATATTTTAAAGGATATTAAAATAGAAACCATTATTTTATATATTTTATTTTGATAAGTGAATTATTACTGATTTTTGACTGTAGCATCACTATCAATAGCCGCGTGTCGACAGCAGGTGGCGCTGTTGATCTATAATCCCCTGCAGAGAGACTGAAATGCAACCTTTTTTTTGTTTCAAACAGTTCATTGAACAATAATAAATGAAGTACCCGAAGCTCACAATGAAGTAAATGTATAATAATTAGCACAGATGATTAATTTAGCGCTGTAAACGCGCGTGTGAGGGGCGGAGACGCGCCGCAGAGCGTCAGACGCGCGTGAGGACCAAACACAGCAGAACGGTAGGAAATTTCTCTCCTCTTATTATTTCTCTTTTACTATAGCGATTTATTTTTAGATACTTGATCTGAGTCTTTCATAGAGTTGTTTTATAAACGCAGTAATTTTGGAATCAGCTCTGAAAGTTCCTGTCAGTGTTTAAAAGCTAATTATAATTGAATAACGTGTTGACTGAATTTGGTAAGAACGGTATTCTATGTTTTGTTTTTTTACATTAATATAGTCTGAAATCAGTGTTGCTTTTGACAGCCCTTTTAGTTTTAGTCTTAGTCTTGGTCTTTTGGACAAATTGAAATAAATATGAGTGTGATAACCCGAGTATTTAAAGATGTACGCAGACATTGCTGTTTATCGTCTTTACTAAACTCAGCAGCAAATACAGAAACTGGCTTGCAAAACGGCAACAACACATACCAGAACATCCGGTGTGCAACAACTTAACTAGGACCGGGGGGAAGCAAAATAACAAACAAACATTCCGGGTTTCACCCTGGCCTACACCGCAAATAGTCCCTCTGCAACACTTCTCCCTCTTAAAGAGCAAACATAAAACATTAATACACACACTGTAAGATAAGTGCCTCTCTACCAGGAGAAACATTGGTAGCAATATGAACATCAAATTTTTGTTAAACAATCAACACTCTTTTATATGGTATATTTAACGTTTGCGTATCTGTAGCTCAACATGTCAGTCTGTTTGGAGGCTTGTGTTGTCTCTTAGATCTCCTAAGCTCAGGAATGGTGTCCTCCGGACTGGAGGCAGGCTCTGGTCCCCCAGGTAGGCTCTGAGCAGGGTCAGCCGTAGCTGCCTGCTCCGACAATTCATCAGGTGCCTCCTCTGAGGGCTCAGACAGACCCTCATGTGACATTTCCGAGTGCCCTGGAGCTATTGGCACGGCCTCTGCAGAGCCGCCCCCACTGACTTTGCATGAAACCCCGTGAGAACTCTTCCCTCCCCCATCATGGTGGACCCGCAAGTGATCTTGGTGCCTGCGCACCTGCCTACCATCACATAATTCCACAACAAAAGATACTGGCCCTGTCTGGCAGTGGATTACCCCTGGCAACCAGGGTGAACCTATGGCAAAGTTCTTGACATACACTCTGTCCCCTGGGTGAAAATGTCTCTCTTTGGCATGTTGGTCCCGCCTTGCTTTTTGCTCCTCCTGATACCTGGCAACCCTCGCTCTGATGTCTGGCTGGAGGAGGTCCAGATGAGACTTTGGTCTCCTCCCCAGCAACATCTCAGCTGGAGACACTCCCGTAGTTGTGTGTGGAGTAATCCTGTATTGAAACAGGAAGCGTGCGAGGTTGGTTTCCAGCGATTGTCCTGACATCTTCCGCAGCCCCTCTTTGAAAGTCTCCACAGCCCGCTCTGCCAAGCCGTTGGACGCGGGATGATAGGGGGCAGTGCAGACATGACGAATCCCGTTTCTATCCATAAACTCCTTGAAAACCTCACTGGTAAAAGTGGGCCCGTTGTCTGTCACAATTGTGTCTGCCATGGGTGTAGTGGCGCTGCCACTGGCATCTTCAGGTTGCTTTGACACTGAGAACATACCTTCACCTTTTCTTCTAAAGCACAGTCCATCCCAGGCCACCACACAAATGATCTGGCGAGACTTTTCATACGGGAAACCCCGGGGTGGGCCTCATGTAGCTCGTCCATCACTTCAGCCCGCCCTGGAGGTGGGACAATCACTCTGGAACCCCAGAGGAGACAGCCATCAAGGACACTTAATTCAGGTTTGCGCTTGATGTAAGGTTTGAACCCCTCCTGTTCCACAGTGGCAGGCAACCCCTGCATCACCCACCTCTTCACCTGCGACAACACTGGGTCTCTTTCAGTCCACAGCTTTATTTGCTTTGCTGTCACTGGAGCCTGTGACAGTCTGTCCATCAGAAAAACAGTCTCTGGGGGAAAGCCTGTGTGGTGTGGTGTGTCTGGGAGAGGCAGACGGCTAAAAGCATCAGCATTTGCATTGTCGCTACCCGCCTTGTACTCTATGCTATACTGGTATGCTGACAGGGTTAATGCCCAGCGCTGTATTCTTGCTGAGGCCATGGGTGGAATGCCCTTTGTCTCACTGAACAGACCCATTAGAGGCTTATGGTCTGTGAAGATGGTAAAAGGGCGACCAAACAGGTAGTGGTGGAAACGCTTTACTGCAAAAACAACCGCCAGGCCCTCCTTCTCTAATTGCGAGTACCCCTTTTCTGCTGCAGTAAGAGTACGTGACACATAGCTGATTGGCTTTTCACTTCCATCCTCCATGCGGTGCGAAAGAACTGCCCCCAGTCCATACGGGGAGGCATCACACGATAGAATGACCTCCTTGTCTGGGTCAAAATGTACCAGCAGTCGTGTTGAGTGTAACAGTCCCTTTACGTGCTGGAAAGCATTGTCCTGATCCTGCTGCCATCTCCACACACAGCCTTTGTGTAGCAGCTGGTAGAGTGGGGTCAGCACGGTCGAGAGATCTGGTAAAAACTTCCCATAATAGTTCACTAGACCCAGAAACGACCTAAGCTCTGCAATGTCCTTTGGTGTTGGGGCTTCCTTAATTGCTCTCACTTTGTCTTCGACTGGAGACAAGCCCTGAGCTGAAATCCGATGGCCCAGATATGTAACACTTGGAAAACACACTTACTGCATTTTAGACGCAGCCCAGCCTCAGACATTCTCTTTAACACCAGGTCAAGGTTTTGCAAGTGTTCCCCTTCTGTTTTACCTGTGACGAGAATGTCATCCAGGTAGACGGCAACCTGGGGAATGTTCTGAAACAGATTGTCCATGGTGTGTTGGAAAATAGCCGGTCTTGAGGCAACACCAAACACCAGGCGGTTATACTTGAATAGGCCCTTGTGAGTGTTTATAGTCACATATTGCTTAGAGTCTTCATCTAGCAAAAGTTGCTGATATGCCTTAATCATGTCTAGTTTAGTGAATGTTTTTCCACCTGCTAGTGTAGCAAATAGGTCCTCCCCTCGCGGTAGGGGGTAGGTGTCGAGCTGTGAGGCCTGATTAATGGTCATTTTGTAATCCCCACATATGCGCCGTCTCCATGGTTAGGGCAATGTCCAAAGCCTTTTTGAAAGTCAGTGTGGCTTCACCCAATAAGCGGCGCTGTATGACGTCATTGTTAATTCCACAGACTAACCTGTCCCGCAACATGTCCTCCAGCACTGCCCTGAACTCACAGTGCTCAGATAGTTGCCTCAGTTCCGCCACAAACTCCGCCACTGTCACTCCTGACTTGCGTGAATGCGTGTGAAACTTGAAGCGCTGCACAATCACCGAGGGCTTGGGATTGAGGTGATTTTGCACCATCTCCACAATTTCTTTGAACCCGATCTCTCCCGGTTTCTGTGGCGTTGCAAGATTTCGGATCAATCTGTACGTTTTAGCCCCGCACACACTCAGGAGGATTGATCATTGTTTCTCCTCATCCACAATGTCATTAGCCACGAAAAAGTGCTCCAGTCTCTCGACATATTCCACCCAGTCACCATCCTTCTCTGAGAACTCACTGAGCGAGCCGACAGTAGCAGCCATAGCTTTTGTTTAATTATTTGCCAACTTCTTCGCTGCCGAATAGCACAAAGCCCCTCCCTCGATATCACAGTCTCCGCCATGTTGGCAGGATACCGGCGGCGAAACAGGATTGCTTACATGTGTTGTTAACTCAGTAGTAGAGGAGGTTCTTCTATTCTGCACTGTTTTACCATGCCTGGAAGTTACTGCTGCGTTAAAAACTGCTCCAGTACCTCTCACGATACATATGGAACACATAGGAACAGAGGAATACAGTTTTTTTTTTAGGTTACACCAAGCACAAAACGGCAGTATTTGGAGAAGCTCTCAAGCATCCAAAATATCGACCCATACGAGCTCCCTGCAGCAGCACAGAGACCTGGACCATTTACCTCCATGCACACATATGGACATTGGGAATTATATTGTTTTTGGTTTAAGTTACTACACAATGCAAGAGTTTAAAAGCCACAAGTCTTTGGAAAGTTACGAGGCTTTCTGCTGTGGCTGGGTCCATCTACAGCAGGTTATGACAACAGTGTTGTACTGGCCAAAGTAAGTTTATTCACATGCGTTTTAGTGTATTGTAATTACATTGCATTTAGACTGCACTTCTCGACCAAAATGACAAAGTAAATGCGACTGTTTTGTAAACACTAGATTGTAACGAGTTCTTCAATGTACACAAACGTTTCCAATATGTTTTGATGTAGGCTAAAGCCGTGTATGTTTAGTTATAATTTGATTTTAGCCCAATGACACATACTGTACCTGGTTTTTGTGTTGGGGGCTGCAAAGTGGACAAACCAGTTCTGGGTTGGCTAGGGTAGTTAAATGTGTGATTGCAAGATGTAAATGTCCTAGTTAGATTAAAGCCATTAACAGCGTGAATGCAAGGTGACTTACATCGTAAACAATATAATTCAAAATGTCCATATGTGTGCATGGAGGTAAATGGTCCAGGTATCTGTGCTGCTGCAGGGAGCTCGTATGGGTTGATATTTTGGATGCCTGAGAGCTTCTTCAAACACCGCTGTTTTGTGCTTGGTGTGAGCTTGTTCCTGTAAGGTCCCCTTTCTTTCACCTTATGTTTTTGCATTGCTTTACTTTCTTCCTTCTCTTTCTTGTATTCGTAGATCCATCTCGATCTGTTCCGCCGACAAAATAAATGCGCAAAAATTAAAGAACTCTAAAAATTTTTAGTCGTGCCTCTGTGAAGTTCTGAAGGCATTGCCCCTGACAACTGATAGCGTATCCTGCCATCATGGCCGACCGGATCAGACACCTCCCAAATCAACCCAAATCGGCATGTGACTGCTCACTCTCAATAGAGCTTCACAGTCCCGCCCACAGCCCGAGAGAGCTTTGGTGCCGGAAGTAAATTTTCCATTCATTTCTCCCATTGACTTTTGGAAAAATCCGTATCTAAAGAGTTTTAGAGCATGTGTGAGGATAACCAGCTACGGCTGAACTCATAAGCATTTAACATATCACTTGAGTGAAAAACTTAAGAGAAAATCCAAAAAAAGTCAAAGGTACAAGCAGTGGCGTAGCCAGGGGAGGGGCCATGGGGGCACTGGCCCCTCCTGAAAACTGATTGGCCCCCCAGTGTGCCCCCACCCTTCTACGTGTCTGTCACTCACAAATTCAAATCATAATCTTTAGTTTAGTAAATAACTCATGATTGCGTCGCGACTCGCAATGCTTCTCAACGAGGACCAAGAATAGCGAGCTGCTGTTTTCCAACGAAAAAAAACACACTGTAAGTTGGTCTATTTTATATAGCTTATGTTTTTTGATTAGCGAGTTGTTGCAGTGCAAGAAGTGTTTGGTACTAATGTTAATGTCTTTCAGTGTTAGACAGACCAGGTTCGATGACGATGTTATCTCCTAGAGCAGACCAAGATGGTAATCATTATATTTATTATGCTCCTCTGATGCTGAATCTAAAAGGGGTTTACTGCGTTACGATTTACTTATTTTTCGGCAGAACGGGCCGATATAGGCAACAACACAATTTAAATCAATGGTTTAAAAAAAGTATAATTGCAATTCTAATAAATTCATTATTGAATCATGCAGTCGATTAGCGAATTTTTCACTTAAGTGAGGTGACGAAACAAATCGTATGATGTTTATCTAACGCTCCACACTTGAGACTTTTTTTTTTACAGTCTATGGGTGAGACACATGCAAAAGCATAGTTTTTTTTACTGGTCAATTTTCAGATTTGGGGCTTTTTGTCTTCAATAACATGTCTTATTTCAGACTTGTGGTGAAAAAAAGTCCAAAATACACATATAGGTCTTTATTTTACTACACCTTTAGTCTATTTGCGTCTGTAGATTTCTCATAAATTCAGTTGGCGTTCTAAGTCACCATGGTGCTCCGCGATTGCTGTCTGCACCCTGTAAAGCTCTCTTTCTAGCTCTCTCTCCCATACAATGTTCTCGGATCCAAATATGGTCATTTCCTTTTCATCAGCAACCAATTGTGAAAGTACAATGGGGCATTTAACACTAAAAGTGAATCTCATTGGCTGATGCCAATTTCCAACAACGCGATTCGTTCAGACGCATCACGTGTGTTCTGACATTTCAACAGTTTTTGACAGTTTTTCTGTTTAGTTGAAGGCCATAAATGCTGAGTTATAGGTTTTGATGTGTTTTAGTTGGTTTGTATTGTTGATTGCTAAGGATTTGACAAGATATTGTGTCTGTAAATAGCTGTTTCCACTAAAAAAAAATTAGCTTTTACATTACAAATCTTTAAATGCCGTTTTCTCAAAATGAATTTTTTGTCATCCTTCAGTACAAACATCTTAGCCTATGTAGCAGCTATGTGCACCAAACTCTCCAGTTATACAGTTATATTCTGTATTCTGAAGATATCTCCAGAGGGATTTAATAAATCATTACTGGCCTGATTAATGAGACATTTTAATAAAATAAAACAAATATGCAGAAAATATATAAATATGCTGAAATCCCTCTGAACATCTTTTTTCATCTTGTGTGTAATCAAAATGAAAAAAAAATAGTTAAGCACCTGGCTTTTTCATGTTTACCATATGTCCGCAAATATATGCAAAATTGTGCATATTTAATTAGATAATGCCTAATTTGCATAATTAGACACACAAAAAAAAATTTAATTAATTTTTTATGAACTTGTGTAAGTAATCAACTGAGGAAGTTTCATGGTGATATCTATTATTTTTTAATTTTACCCTATTCACCTGTAGTGTCTCGCCTTAAAAGCTAACGATACGTTAACTATCAGAGGTGGAGGTCTTGAGTTAGGTGACTGCACTCTAATAAATGAAGAAAATTACTTGACTCTGACTTGAGAACAAATACTCTAAAGTCTTTAACTGCATGATTCGATAATGACTTTATTAGAATTGCAATTATACTTTTTTAAAACCATTGCTTCTGTCATTAACTAATATACAAACTGCAAGCCAAGAAACCAGCGGTGCTGGTGCCTCTCTGAGTCTGATCAGAGTCTACGTGTACGCGGCTGCATGAGTCATGATGACGCGGAACCACGTTAGAGTAGAATCTACAAATATTGTTTGTTTGGATAAACACTTTTTGCATCTTCATGTAGAAAAAATGTCTAAACTTTTTGTCATCCGCCAATAAAACAATAGCATTTAAACGAATAGTAATTTTCCTCCTTTTTTTACCTCTGTTATCTCAGGCAGTGTTACAGGATGAAAAGGCAGGGAGATATCCAGTATTTTTTTTGCAAAGAAAAAGCCATGCCAGCCAGTGAGGGAGAGTCAGTCTGATGGTTTACACACAGTGAATTCAGAGCCTGGCTGCTCAACAGGAGACCTCTTGGTTCAGAAAGATGCAAGCATAGGTCAGAACAGCCCTGCACACCCTCGACCAGGTTAGTAGACAAACTAGAAAGTGGACAGTGATATGACTTTGGTATGGTATAATCAGGGCTGCACATTTGCTTAAATCTCCCTATATTTATATATTGGCACTTTAGTATATTGCTAATTTCTGTATCATACAGAAAAAGTGCACTCCTGAGTGTTATTCTATGAATGTATAAAGTTATGTGGTTAAAATCTTGTATTTTACTAATTTGCCTTTGTGTTATAGCTATAGATGAGAGTGAAAGTGATGTGGAAGAACTGGATACTTCCCCGCACGTCCTGATTTTGCCAAGTCCGATGTGTTCCTAGGTCAACATATTTTGTTGACCCTGGAACAACATTTTACTCCAAAAATATATTCTTAATCATATCCCTACACCTAAACCTAACCTTAACCATGAGTAATCCCTAAAATCAGAGGAAATGATAGATGAATGACACTGATGTACAAGCACCAAACACTGATTTTAAGCATAAACTTCACAAAATCTATAAACTGGTTCTTCAAATCTAATTGGTTAATCACACTGTTGTTCCAAGGTCAACAACGATGTTGTCCCAGGAACATGTCTCACTTGGTAAAATCAGGTTAGGCTACTTCCCCACCTTCAGAAACGGAATCTGAGCTTCCACTCACTTCTGATACTGCTCCTACTGGACCTGCTGGTATGTCTTTTTATATTTTAAATGTAAAATAGCCAATACTTAATTGCAGAACTGAGAACTGATTTCCATTTTCATATGCTTCATCCCAGACATTTCTCAATCCAGATCTGAGGGACCTATGCAGCCTCATATCAGGTCTTTCCCCAAAACACAAATGGGCAACCGGAAGAGAGCTTTTAAAGATTCCTGGTACAAGGACAATATATGGCTTGAGTACTCATTAAGCAAAGACTCTGCTTCTTGTTATGCTTGCAGACATTTCTCTCTTCCAAATGCACCATCATCTGTTTTCACATCCACAACCGTGGCTTTTCCAACTGGAAAAAATCCTTGTGTAGGGAGAGGGGCTTTAAAGCTCACTCTAAATCAGACCACCATCAAAATGCAATGTATGCATGGAAGCAACACCAGCATGTTGTTAAAACTAAATCTTGCATATTAGATTCCATCAACAAGGAGAGAGAAAAGAAAACCAAAGAAAATCAGTTGTATATCAGAACAATTGCTGATGTTGTTCTACTGACAGCCACACAGAATATTTCTCAGAGAGGCCATAGAGAGTCTGAGAATTCAAACAACAAAGGGAACTTCATTGCCATTTTGGAAAAGAGGTAGCCAAAAATGATCCTCTTATAAAGAAGCGAATGAGTGCTTATGGGAACTCTAAATACACTAGCAGTGGAATTCAAATGAAATATTGGAAGGCTTGGCAGAGATGGTACAGACTGAAATCATCAAAGAAGTTAAGGACAGTGAAGTGTTCAGCATCATCGCCAGTGGTGGTAAGTAACGAAGTAAAAATACTTTGCTACTTAAGTATTTTTTTTCGGGGATTTGTACTTTACTTAAGTATGTTTTATTTGCATCTACTTTCACTTTTACTCCCCTTCTTTATTAAAAACAAAGTTTACTTTTTACTCCGATACATTTCCACATGCCCGCTTCAAGTATTTATTACACTGATTTTACAAACCAATGAAAATGTTGGTTTTCTTTTGAAAAAAAGAACACGCGACTTCACGAGTTCTTTGCCAACATACACTCACGCAGCAGTTAGTTCGAGGTGGAAGATGACCGCTAAAATAGGTGATAGTGCAGCTCTTGCTGCCCGCAATGATCCCGAGATTCCCGACACCGACAGGGATCCCCCATGGCCATATCTCAAGGATATGTTTGAATTCACTGAAGTCAAGGGAGATTCTTATTGGCTGAAATGTCTTCTTTGCCTGCCACGGGGGAATGAAATTTCAGGAGGGCTGTGCAAAAAATCTAATGCGATTTTCATGCTCATCTCATCAGTAAAGACGCTCCTGTAATTAGAAGTATATCTCCAGCATGTGCGTTCGGTTCAGGGTTGCCAAGTTTTAACAACAAATCCTGACCAGTTGCTTCTCAAAACTAGTCCAAAACTAGCCCAAACGTGTTTCCAGGAGGTTCCCCGATAAAACATTGCTTCCCGGGGTTTAAAAAAAACGTTTATTGGAAGGGTTGCCTTGGTAAAATTCACATTTTAGGCGCTAAATATCAAGTTATTGGGATTGGGGTTTCTTCAACCGGCGGACATGGAAAAACAACCACAGACTTGGCAACACTGGTTCAGGTGGAGCGGCAGTTACACAGAGCCATAGTCCACCGACAACTAACACAAAATCAAAATTGAGAAAAAAATCGATTTTGTGTAAATTTTCAGTGATTTCGGCTCTGTGTAGTATATGCCAACCAGTGTTGCCAAGTCTGTGGTTGTTTTTCATGTCCGCAGGTCGAAGCGACAATACCAATAACGTGATATTTAGCCCCTAAAATGCAAATGACAGAATTTTCATTTTTGGGAGAACTAACTCTTTAAAGAGGTGGTTCTTCTCCATTGATATTCTGAAACAGTCTTACCTTGTATCCTGCACATCTTATGTTTGTTGCAGCGATGATGTTATGGAACATGTTTATTGAAAGTTCAATCCCTATACTGCGATAAGGTTCTTCATTGTCTCTTTTGATTGTAAATCAAACAAATTCTTAAGTATCTAATCTAATCATTTGTTCAATTAAAACACTGCATATCACTCCCAAAACAACTGATCTGCTTAATTATTGATATTTACAGTTAATTTGAATATTTACTTTTTACTTCCGGTACTTAAGTATGTTTTAAATCAGATACTTTTGTACTTTTACTCAAGTGATGTTTGAATGGAGGACTTTCTACTTTTACTGGAGTCATTTATTATTTAGATACAGCTACTTTTACTTGAGTATAACTTTTGAGTACTTTTTCCACCCCTGATCATCGCTGATGAAACAAAAGATCTAGGGAAAAAGGAGCAGGTGTCTCTGGTTTTAAGGTATTACTACAATTGCACTGTACATGAAAGTTTTTTAAACTTTCAGCAGGCTGAGAGCCTAGATGCAGCAGGGTTAAGCAGCATGATGATCAAGTGCCTTGAAAAGTATGGCCTTGAATATCGGACCAACCTATTGGGGCAGGGTTATGATGGTGCTGCCGTTATGAGTGGGAGACACTCAGGTGTTTCCAAAAGGATCCAAGATGTGGCAAAATATGCCTTTAATGTACACTGCACTGCCCACTGTTTAAATCTAGTACACTCTCAGAAATAAAGGTACAGAAAAGACAAAAAAAAGGTACAAATGCTCGTCGCTGGGGCAGTACCGCCAAGGGGAACAAACTTGTACCATACTAATGGGTACAAAGAAGTACCCCTACAGTTTGTGCCTTTTAGGTACAAATATGTACCTTTGAGGGTACAAATAGCTCATCGCTGGGGTGGTACCCCCGAGGTACAGCAATGGTACCCTTGTCATAGGTACAGAGTTGTACCCTTTTATACTGTACCTTTTGAGAGACAATTTGGTACCTTAGCAATACATTTGTACCTTAATCCACTGGTACAAAAATGTACCCCATTAGATGGTACCAATTTGTTCTCGTTAGGGGTACCACCCCAGCGACGATGCCATTGTACCCATAAAGTGGCAAAAATGTTCTTGATTAAAAGAATGAGAGCAAAAGAAAGCAATGTTTTGTTTTCCCACAATCAATGATTTAAAAGAAGTTAAACTGTACAAATTAAAATACTGAAAATTACGACAACACACCACAATCTTCGTTTGCAATAAACTTTAATAAACAAAGTTTTTCACATTTAAACAACTTTAATAGAGAATCACTTTATGAATGCATTACTTACTGCAGTGTAAGAACATAACATAATATAATGCTTTATATTGACTAAAAGCTACTGTGAGTGTTCATTGTATGCTTAAAGGATTATTTCACCCCAAAATGAAAATTTCCTAATAATTTACTCACCCAATGCCATCTAAGATATCCATGTCTTTCTTTCCTCAGTGGAAGAGAAATTATGTTTTTTGAGGAAACATTTCTGGATTTTTCTTCTAACAATGGACTTCATTGGTTACCATCGTTTTTAAATCCAAATCGATGCAGTTTCAAAAGCCTTTGAAGTGTTTAAATGGTCTTTATGTGATCACAGCTGAAGAAGCGGTTGTTGTCTATAGCGAAACGATAGGTAATTAAAAAAAAATTATAATTGATACTAATACTATTGATAATCGTTCGGATTGAGCTGATCAACAGACGGACAGGGAACTACATCATCATGATGAAAGGTCACACCGGTGCCGGCAGAAGTTTACAATGCGACCGTGCGCAGGATGATAGTTCAAATAGTATTGTTTGCTATTATATATATATATATATATATATATATATATATATATATATATATATATATATATATATATATATATATATATATATATAAGTAATAGTATTCAGTGAATATGAATAACATTCTGCTGATGAATATGAATAGTAGTTTAAATAGTATTGCCGGCGCTGGCGTGACCTTTCAGTGTGATTACGTAGTTCCCTGTCCGTTTGTTGATCAGCTCAATCTGAACTATTGAAGGTAAAAAGTCTATAATTTTGTGATTAATCGTTTCGCTAGATAACAACCTCTTCTTCAGCTGTGATCACGTACAGCCCGTTTAAACACTTCAAAGACTTTAGAAACTGCATTGAAGCAGATACATTCTTTGCAGTTCTTCAGAGGCTTTACACTTTCATATCTGGCTCATATGTACATAAAAGGTGGCTTGAAATTCAGCAGGACATGTACAGTGGCCAACCTCGCGAACTTCAAAAACTGAGCGACACAAGGTGGGCGTGTAGGTATTCAGCCTGTCGCATTTTGAAAGATCGGCTCCCTGCAGTATTTCGTCTTCTTCAGGAGATTGTGACAATAGTGGGGTTCGCTCAGTGGAAGCACGAGGCTTACTAGCACAACTTGATCTAACATTTATTGGGCTTTTGCCATCCTTCAACACAATTCTTGGTCAGTCAAAATTTTTGTCCGATATGCTCCAGTCACCTTCAGTGGACCTGGCAACAGCTGTTAATCTTGTTGAGGCATTGCTTGACACACTGCAGCAGTACAGGGATGAGAACTTTTTTGAGGACGTGGAAAGAGGTGGAGGAAATGGCTGTAAAGTGCCAAGACCGTTTCGAAAAACAAGAAAAGAGACCGCAGATCCTGAGCAGCAGGTTGTGTGGATCTGTAGTCACTTCCTCAACTGGTGTGCGTAGAGAGAACTTGGGTAACAAAGAAACCTTTAAAAGCCATATACTCTATCCAGTTATTGATTCATTCATGAGTGAGCTGCAGAGAAGATTCTCTAAGACAAATTGTGAAATTATGCACCGAATCCAAGCACTCCACCCTAAAAGCAGCACTTTCTTCCATGAAGAACCACTTTTTTCATTTGCTGAAATTTGAGTCAAATATTGAAGATTTGAAACATGAGCTCTATCAGACTAAAAGGGTTTTGGAAAGGAAAGACAAAAAACAAATGACTTCTTTCATTGAATTTGTGATATTTCTGGAACCCTTTAAGGATGTGTTTCATGAGCTTTTCAGGCTGTGTAAGATTATAATATCTGTAAGTAGTGCTGCATGTGAACGTAGCTTTTCGGCACTTAAGTTGATCAAAAACCATCTCAGAACAACAATGGGGGATGAGAGACTGAGCCATCTAGGGGTTTTGAGCATTGAATCAAGACGAGCAAAATCGATAAATATTGATGAATTTTTAAAAACGTTTTAGCAGCAACCATAAAAATTGCAGAATTGTACTTTTTTTTTAAAATAAACCAGATACATAAACCCATTATAAGCCACATTTTACATAGAAAATGAACTACATCCACTGTATTTAGTCTGCAGGACAGTGGTTTTGTTGTTGTTGTTTATTTGTTTGGTGGCTAAAATGTATTGTATGTAATTTCTGTAACTTGATGTTTACTTGCTATACAATATATTGTAGTTTTCTAGAATCTTGTGTCAATCAAAGTAAATAAAATGAGTCTCAAATTCGGCGTGTACTGTGTTTTCACAGAAGTTATTGACAAAACGTCATTTGATGACACCCAGAAACATTATCAAATAAAAAAATCATACATAAATATTTAATGCATGATTAAATAGCAAAATAAATAACTAATACTAAACTAACACTGGACTAATTAAGCTATTCTAAACTGTTTCTATAGGATCCACATATTTTACATGTTAAACTAAAAATACCTTTTTGAACCTTTTCTTTCACTTTTGTAAAGTGAAAAGTTTATACAAATAGTATTTGATTGTTTTGATTTAGAGCAGTGAATAACTGCTACTAAAATGTCATAGGGTTTCACTGTTTATTACTGATTTTAAAGGTTACTGAACTCTTGAAATGATTTGGATATACAGTTCAAACAACACAAGATTGGCCCCTCTGTATTCATCGTGGCCCCTCTTACGCCCCCCAGTTGAAAAAATCGTAGAATCGCCCCTGGGTACAAGACTGTCTACATATTTTCATTTAGAGCGAAGGAACTACTCATCCCATAAACCACCGCGCCTCACTGAAGCCACAACCGCGAACGAGCCTTTTGAGCGACTTCCAAATCTGATGACGGCCACGCAAACTTTTTCCTCCAGTGAATTTTATTTTATATAGTGAATGTGCAGTAATAGCAGTTCTTTCAGTATTAATCGTGTAAATAAATAGTGTGTTATATAGGTATTGTGTATTGATTTTTATATTTATCATCGTGTATTGTGTATATATTGTGTGCGTGTGTGAAAGCAGTTAACGATAACGTCAGCAACATGGTGCAGTGCTTTGTACCTGACTGAAATCACAGCTCAGTCGTCAACACATGTCGTCGCCAAATGTTCAGTGAATGCACAAAAAGGTATGCCTAGGCTAAATATTGTTTTGACAGTGGCATTATAAAATACTTGATATGACTCATACCGTACGAAGGCTACAGTAGGCTAGCTAAAGTGGACGATAATGCTAAATAACGCTACCAACCTCCCTGCAAAACTCACCAAAACTTTGTAGGTCTTGTCCCTCATTCTGGCCCTTACAAAACCCACAAGCAGACCCTCGGACACACTACACTCAACTAACGTTACATGATCCTATCTGAAGTGGTTTTCAACCCTTTGAACACTTTTGTTTTCCTCCTTGAAAAAAGCCATCATGGCAGCCAAAGAGATCATGATTGCACTGATAAGTCTACCGTGCAAAAACGCAAGAAAAAAAATTAATGATCTTCAGTTCCCTTTCATAGGTCACTTCAATGCTGCGGTGACGTCACCGGTATGGGAACACCCCTCGGTGTGATGAATGTCTGAAGCCCTATACCATCCCGCCAATCCTATTGGCCAAATATTGCTTGGCACCGCCCCTACGCATGCGTACGCATCGTATACCTGAGTGCCACGCGCTATTTCATTCCTTCAGGAAAGCGAATCATCTGTGCCCTAAGGAAACCATCTCGCGTTCTCATCGTTTTTTCTTCGAGCAGTGTTTAACTCCTCTTCGCGGACGTGATGAGTCAACGAAAGGTAAGAGCCGTATAATGGGTTTATCACGAGGAGGCACTCATGAGAGGTTCGTTAGCAGCCTCTCTACATGTTCTCTCTGTGATAGCCTACGGCTACAGAAAAAAGAATCCGCGCTCTGGAGTGTATTTTCTATAAGTCGCCTCGCGTCTAACCCCCACTGTAGCTGACACAGAAAAGGTGTATTTCTTGCTGAATATTTTGTTACCCTTTTTAAAAGTATTTGTTTGTTTGTTACAAATGTTGTTTAATAATTGAATGTTTATTTGAGTATTGTATATGTTTAACAATTGCCAATAGTGACACCTAATGGTGAAAATATGTAGCATTGTACATATGTAGGTCACGTGGTTTGATAAGCTGCATTGAGCATTGGGAAAGCACGAGGTGATCACGAACGGAGAAGTGTAAGATCGTAAGAAGTAAAAGATTTAATAAGATTGTTTGTTAAGAAGATCTCTAATGTCTCCTGAATCCTGATTGGAAAGCACACGGTATGTTTGTTTGTGTTTTGGTTAATTTTGTGTATAATTTAAGGTATTTTGTGTATTAGTATGTTTAAGCCACATGATTAATCTACAATGTAATGTAAAATGACTTCATCACAAATGTAATTGCAATTTTATTTTTATTCTTCAGTTTTTCACGGTTCTCAGATGTTTGTGATGACAAGGGGACAGACATTAAAACTGAAAATCTGAATCTGAAGGCATCAGTTGAAGCGTGTTTATTTTCTTATCACAGAGAAAAACTTCAGGAGCCGTTATAGTGAAAAATGTGCATTCACATCCTCTAAAGTGCAAGAATTCATCGTAAAAAATTAAGAGTTGCCAGCCCTCGTGGTGATCCAGTTGACCTGGTGGAAAATAGCAGCCGTCAGTGGAGGTGAAGATGTCGTCATTCAAGGGAGCAATGCGATTTCGTCGTATTGAAACTCCATCTTGCTTTTCGCGTGACTGAATTCCTTTCTGTGTAGAAGAGCAGCGCAAGAAGACATTTTGCAGTGACAACCGATAGCCACAAGGCGGCGACATTGCAAAGTTTGGACAATTCAGTCATCAATAAGAGTTGATACCCTTGGATTTGGAGGTCAGACTGTATTTTTTCAGCTTGAAAAATTAATTTCTTGGTTGATGTTGCATTAACATTTATTCTAATTGAAATTGTATGCAAATGGTTGAAAAAAGTTTTTGCATTTAATACTTTTCTGAGTTGAGATTAATGTGTAACTTGTTTAATAATTGACATTGTACAATTTCAATGTGTTTGTACAGCTGGCTATTAGAGTTTAAGGCTGAATAATTTTGTGGTTTAAACCAAGTTACCAACATGGATGTAAATAGATCAGACAGTGTCTTAGACCAAGTCATTCAAGCTCTTGAAGACGAAAAAGCGCAATTAGAGGGGAAATTAGAAACTGAAATTGATGTCTCAGAAAGTCAAAAATATGAAGAACGCCTTGCAGAAATTAATGCAGATTTGCAAGCTAATAAGACAAAACTTCAAGGGTCATCATCACAAGTTGAGCAAGAAGTTAGGCGTTCAGAAAGAGAAAGACGTCCAACAGAAAAAATGCTTGAGTTAAGACGTGATGAGTTAGCAAAAAGAGAAAGGAAGTTTATGTTCACATACTTAAACTTTAAAGCTGAAGCTCAGTTTATCAGATCTAAACTGAAAGAACAATGCTCTAAAACCGAGTTAGGTGATATGATAGTGACTGCAGAAAAAACTTGAAGCAGAGTTAAAACAAACCTATGAGAGTATTCGTGCAATGAACGTCCCATCTCAAGATATAAGAAGGAAAATGGATAGCTGCACTTCAGTAACTAGTGAAGTAACTGTACTGTTGAAAAGACGTTGCGCAGAAGTTGACACCAAAGAGTTTGATGCGGAGGCTGTAAAAGAAACACTCCTCCAGTTACTGCAAAGAGATGACGCCAAGTCAATTTATGGATCAACTGTGTCGAGAGCTGAAAAAGAAAGTCAGCAGGGAAGTCATATGTCAGTAAAAAGAGCGGAAGCAGCGGCACGCTTTGCTGCAAAACGTGCTGAACTAAATCGAGAAAAAGAAATCTCGGCTCAAAGAAAAGAGGTGCTAGCCCAACAAGAGAGGTTAAAAATGCTGGAGGAACAAAGGGATCTTGAAGTCATGGAAGCTGAATATAGTGTGTACGCAGAAGAGGAATCAAGATTGAACGCTGAAATAAGAGAAACAAACGAAAAATATGCTTTGCCTCCATGTCAGCATCCGCTGCAACACAATAGCCATTCATGCACCAAGGTTTCAACCTTTCAACCTTTAGCTCAACCGTGCTCTGAAAATAAGCTAGAGACTAAAGTAGATGAGGTTGTATTAGTGAAAGCACTAACAGAATCCCTGGCAATGACCAAACTTCCAGCTCCAGAGCCATTCACCTTTACAGGTGACCCACTCAAGTTCATTGAATGGCGCACTTGTTTTAAAGCTTTAATTGAAACAAACTGCACAACTTCAGCACATAGGCTCTTCTATCTAAAGAAGTACATAAGTGGAGATGCTCTTAGTGTACTAGAGGGAACATTTTATAGGAGTGATGAAGATGCATACACGCAAGCTTGGGATGCCCTGAATAAACGCTATGGACACCCTTTTGTAGTTCAAAGAGCATTTAGGACAAAGCTGAGTAACTGGCCAAAAATAGGACCTAAAGAATCACTGAAATTGAGGGAGTTTAGTGATTTCCTTATCTCCTGTAAAAATGCAATGCCTCATGTACATGGTTTGGGAGTTTTGGACGATTGTGAAGAGAACCAGAAATTGCTTCAGAAACTTCCTGACTTTATAACAACTCGCTGGAATAGGCATGTCAGTAAAGCACTCGATGATGAAAAGCCATACCCAAGTTTCGCTGAGTTTTCAGACTTTGTGGCAGAAGAGGCACGTATTGCATGTAATCCTGTTTCCTCTCTACATGCTTTAAAACATGCAGATGAAAGGTTAGGTAAGGAGCAAAAACGTTTCAAAGCCAGTGCTCTGATGCAAAATGTTAAACCCATTTCAAAGAACTTTAATGCATTGGAAAGAGAAACCAGTACCAAACTCAACCCTTCTGCTACTCGAGATAAAAGACAACTAGAATGTATCTGCTGTCAGCAAAATCACTTCATATACAAATGTGAAAAGTTTGCGGCAATGCCTCTTGAGGAGAAGAAAAGGTTTGTCATCAACAACAAGATGTGCTTTGGTTGTCTGAGAGTCGGCCATATCTCCAAAAACTGTAGAAAGCGAGCAACTTGCAACATCTGCAGGCAAAGTCATCCCTCTCCACTTCATGAAGAAAGTTTTCAAGGAGGAAAACCAGAAGCTTCATCTGACGAAAGGGCTTCCATTAGCTTATGTAGTGTGGGAATGGACAACTATAATCGCACTTCAATGATAGTTCCAGTATGGCTCTCTTGTGCAACAAAGGACAGCCCAGAAATTCTAGCCTACGCATTGCTGGACACGCAGAGCAGTAATACATTCATCAATCAGGACATCTGCGACAAACTTCAAGTACATACAGAACCTGTGAAATTAAAGCTGTCCACAATGACTGATCGAGCTACGATAGAGGATTGTCAGAGAGTAGATGGGCTAAGAGTGAGAGGCTATAGTTTGCAAGAGTACATTGAGTTGCCACCAGTTTACACTCAAGACTACATTCCCTTGGAACGAGATAGCATTCCTACTTGCAAAAAAGCTCAGAAATGGACCCACCTGCTCAGTGTTGCAGACAAAATTTCAGATCTATTGGATTGTCCTGTAGGACTTCTAATTGGCTATGATTGTCCAAGAGCTCTAAAGCCAACCCAAGTGATATCAGGGAATGATAACGAGCCTTACGCAGTCAAAACAGACTTAGGCTGGAGTATAGTGGGATTCATAGCTCCCAATAGTTGCTCTAGAGATGTAACAGGGTTCTGTCATCGCATATCGGTGAAGGAACTCCCAGCTATAACACCTGCCTCTATAATCAGGACATTAGAAGCTGACTTCCAGGGATACAGATTCAAAAGAGAGGACAATATCTCAGGAGGACATTCAATTTCTTCAACAGTTGGATGAAAGGGTTCAACACAACAGAGAAGGACATGTGGAAATGCCCTTACCTTTCAGAAAGCGTCCTCAGTTGCCGAACAATAAGAAGCTTGCTGTGGTTCGTTTGAGATATTTGAAAAGGAAAATGGAGAGAAGTCCTAAGTACAGAAAGGACTATGTGAGATTTATGGACAGTGTCTTTAGAGATGGAGATGCTGAAGAAGCAACTACCACTGGAAAAGAAGACAGTACATGGTACATCCCACACCACGGGGTGTACCACCCAAGAAAACCAGAGAAAATAAGAGTGGTATTTGACTGCTCAGCCAAATTTGAAGGCACATCTCTAAATGACCACTTACTCACAGGGCCAGACTTAACAAATGCTCTGACTGGAGTGCTGTGTAGATTTCGTGAGCATCAGATTGCTATTCTTTGCGATGTGGAGATGTTGTTCCATCGCTTTCATGTCAATCTAGATGATCGTGATTTCCTGAGATTCTTATGGTGGGAAGAAGGGAACACTGAAAAGGAACCCATGGAATATTGCATGCGAGTTCACATTTTTGGAGCAGAATCCTCTCCAGGGTGTGCGAACTATGGCATGAAATATCTAGCCAGCAAATATGAGAAGGACTACCCACTGGCAGCAAGCTTCATTCGCAAAAACTTCTACGTGGATGATGGTCTTGTCAGCATTGATTCCAATGAGAAAGCCAACAAGTTGATTAATGAAGCGAGAGATGTTTTGGCCAAAGGAAAACTGCGCTTACACAAGTTTGTGTCCAATAGCAGAGAAGTTTTGAATGCAATTCCAGAGAGTGAACGTGCCAGTGTAGTAAAGGATGTTGATCTGAACTACAATGAGCTTCCAATGCAGAGTGTACTGGGAGTAAAGTGGAACATAGAGACTGATACATCCTCATTTAAAGTCGACCTTACTGAAAAGGCTGCTACTCGAAGGGGAATTCTATCAGTGGTTGCAAGTGTGTACGACCCATTAGGTTTTCTTGCTCCCTACGTCTTTGTTGGAAAAAGAGTGCTCCAAGAGATGTGTAAACGAGGAGTAGGATGGGATGAACCTCTTCCCTCTGATCTGAAGCCAAACTGGGATACATGGCTCCATGACTTGGAAAATCTCCAAAGGATTCGAATACCAAGATGCTTCATTCCTGAAAATATGGGCAAAATCCAGAAAATTGAACTGCATCATTTTTCAGATGCCAGCAGTGATCATATATCAGGACTGTTGCTGATGAGCAAGTGCATTGTGCGCTGGTCATGGGAAAGGCCAGAGTAACCCCTACAAAGGTTTTCAGCATACCACGCCTTGAGCTGACTGCAGCCACAGTTTCAGCATCAGTAAGTCATCTTCTTAGAGAAGAGCTAGATCTGGAGATAAATGAGGAGTTTTTCTGGACGGATTCCCAGATAGTATTAGGGTATATCAAGAACGAAGCCAGACGCTTTCATGTTTTTGTGGCTAATCGTGTCCAGAAAATAAGAGACTCTACAGATCCAAAGCAGTGGTTCTATGTGGAAACCAATCAAAATCCACTGTACATCTAGGGGTTCCAAGGTGGCAGACCTAATTGACTCAAGTTGGTTGAAAGGCCCAAAGTTTCTATGGGAAAAAGAAATTGTTACTCATAAAACTTCACCAAAGCTTCTTGTAGGTGACCCTGAGGTAAAGGTCCTGAAAACAGATGCCTGTGTAAGAGACAACTTTCTTGAAAGACTAACAAGATTCTCAGATTGGAATACAGCAATCAATGCTATAGCTAGAATCAAAAGACTTGTGAAAAGAGACAGATCAGGGTTCATTAGTGTAGAAGAGAGAGAGAAAGCAGCTCTTGTGCTCATCAAGGCAGCACAAAAAGAAGCCTTTGAAGAAGAACTGAAATGTCTCAGTCAAAACCCTGCTAAGCTACCGAAGAATAACAGGTTATACCAACTTGATCCTGTTCTCCAGAATGAACTGCTCAGGGTTGGAGGACGGTTAAGAAAGTCTAACGCAGCATTGGAGTTGAAACATCCAATAATTCTTCCTAAGGAAGGCATTGTCACACAGCTGATACTTGACCATTGCCACAAGAAAATTCAACACTTTAAGGTCGAGGTCAAACCTTAAATGAGCTCAGATCCAGTGGATATTGGATAATGGGTGCAAGCAATGTAGTGGCCAAATACATCAAAAATTGTGTTACATGCAGAAAGCTGCGCAGACCAGTTGAAGAACAGCGCATGGCTGACCTTCCAGCTGACAGAGTAGAACCATCACCCCCATTCTTATATTCTGGTATTGACTGTTTTGGCCCCTTCTACACGAAACAAGGTCGGAAAGAATTCAAACGGTATGGTCTGTTGTTTACGTGCCTGAGCTCCAGGGCTGTACATTTAGAAATGTTAGAAGATCTCACTACTGATGCATTTCTGAATGCTTTAAGATGTTTCATAGCAATCAGAGGAGCCGTGCGACAGATCAGATCCGACCAAGGCACAAATTTCGTGGGGGCAAGGAATGAGCTGGAGAAAGGTTTGAAGGATCTAGACCAAGAGAGGATCTCTACCTATCTTGCAAGCAAACAGTGTGATTTCCTTATGAATGTTCCTGAAGCAAGCCACATGGGAGGTGTGTGGGAACGCCAGATAAGAACAGTAAGGAGTGTGATGAATGCTGTTCTGGCACAAGCTAAAGGAAGACTGGATGACACCTCATTAAGGACATTCTTCTACGAGGCAATGTTAATCGTGAATAATCGTCCGCTTACCACTAACACAATAAATGACCCAGAGAGTCTTGAGCCCTTGACTCCTAATCATCTGCTTACGATGAAGACATCAGTGCCTCTGCCTCCTCCTGGCAAATTTATTCGTGAAGATCTGTGCGCTAGGAAAAGGTGGAGAAGAGTGCAATACTTGTCAGAGCAGTTTTGGAGCAGGTGGCGTAAAGAATACCTGGCCAACTTAAGCCTCAGACAACAATGGCACAAACCTAGAAGAAATGTTCAAATTGGAGATGTAGTGATTGTCAAAGAGGACAATGTTCACAGAAATGAATGGAGGTTAGCTAGAGTTGTTGAGACAAGTGCAGATGATGATGGGCTTGTAAGAAAGGTTAAACTCCAAATGGGACAAAGTAAGTTAGGTAAAAAGGGTGAGAGATTGACACAAATAACTCTTTTGGAACGTCCAATTAAAAAAATAGTGGTAATAGTTGAGAACAATTCCTAAACTACGAGTATACATACAGTTGTCTTAACATACAGAGTAGTGTTGTTCAAAGAAAATGAAAATAACTCTTATGTTGAAAGTGTTGAAAGAAGAATGAAAGTTAACTGACAGCTTATAGGAAAATTACAGGCTTAATTGATTTCAGTTAAAAGGTAGTAATTTCATAAATCCTTGTAATTTTGGTGGCAGTGTAGCTGACACAGAAAAGGTGTATTTCTTGCTGAATATTTTGTTACCCTTTTTAAAAGTATTTGTTTGTTTGTTACAAATGTTGTAGCATTGAGTATTGTATATGTTTAACAATTGCCAATAGTGACACCTAATGGTGAAAATATGTAGCATTGTACGTATGTAGGTCACGTGGTTTGATAAGCTGCATTGAGCATTGGGAAAGCACGAGGTGATCACGAACGGAGAAGTGTAAGATCGTAAGAATTAAAAGATTTAATAAGATTGTTTGTTAAGAAGATCTCTAATGTCTCCTGAATCCTGATTGGAAAGCACACGGTATGTTTGTTTGTGTTTTGGTTAATTTTGTGTATAATTTAAGGTATTTTGTGTATTAGTATGTTTAAGCCATATGATTAATCTACAATGTAATGTAAAATGACTTCATCACAAATGTAATTGCAATTTTATTTTTATTCTTTAGTTTTTCACGGTTCTCAGATGTTTGTGATGACAAGGGGACAGACATTAAAACTGAAAATCTGAATCTGAAGGCATCAGTTGAAGCGTGTTTATTTTCTAATCACGGAGAAAAACTTCAGGAGCCGTTATACCCACCATTTCGCTTCTGCGGTCGCTGAGGCTCCGCACGAGGTGTTGGTTAGGGGCGATATGTGCGGCTTGACTATGAATACAGTGATGCACTGGAGTTTTTCCACTTGCTCGCTCTGACTGACTCGAGCGTGTTAATCAGCAGATTTGCTTTTTCAAACTATGTTTGTCCACCGCGGCTTCGAACTCAGAGTAGGCTCTGGCCGGCACATGCAGTTCTCTCCCTCTGAGCGGACAGGAGAAACGCGCCTCCCCTTCCTCAGTGAGCAGTTTAATGTGGTTACCCACGTGGTGGATAAACTATCCCCCCGTGAGCTGCTACCCTTCTTCACAGACCTCCACCAAGAGGTTTCAAGGTCCTGGAAGCAGCCTTAATCAGCGCACGTCATGAACGCTTGCTGACATGGCGGACTGCTGTTATACTCTCTAGCCAAACGGATTGCGCCAAACTCGGCCACGGCCGTGGCCTAAAGTCTCGTCGAAAGCGTGTCGAGGAATGTCTAATCTCGACAAATTTACTTCACTTTATGGCAGCTCTTAACGAGAAAGCCTCTCGTCCTCAATCCCCATGCTCTAACATTGACTGTCTCGCAGCAAAGGCACCTCAAGCTTCATTGGATTGAGCTATCATTTGAGCGCCCCCTCAGACACTCTGCACAATCCAGCCTTCAGAGTTTGAGGGACGGCACAAGAGGCTGACAAAGACGACCAGTTTATAACGGCTCACACAGTTGCCTCGTTCTCGCTAGCGGCTTGGCCCAATGTTTATCTTGTTGGATTAAATCCTGCCCGTGGATATGCTTCAGGATTATACACAACGAAACGCAGCGACTTTGACGCATGTGCTTCCCTTCCTGTTCGCCAGGGTCTGTGCCCTCCACTAGAGAGTGTTGTTGGACTGCTAATTCACATCCAACCCTCTCACTGCAGTCCCCACGCTCTAACATTGACTGTGTCGCAGAAAAGGCACTTCGAGCATCATTGGATTGAGCTATCATTTGAGTGCCCCCTCAGACACTGTGCACAATCCAGCCTTCAGAGTCTGAAGGACGGCACAAGAGTTTGACAAAGACGACCAGTTTATATCGGCTCACAGCTACCACGTTCTCGCTAGCGGCATGGCCCAATGTTTATCTTGTTGGATTAAATCCTGCCGTGGATACGCTTCAGGATTATACACTACGAAACGCAGCGACTTAGACGCATTCGCTTCCTTTCCCGTTCGCCAGGGACTGTGCCCTTCCATTAGAGAGCGCTGTTGGACTGCTAATGCACATCCAACCCTCTCACTGCAGTCCCCACTCTCTAACACTGACTGCCTCGCAGCATCATTGGATCGAGCTATCACTTGAGCGCCCCCCTCAGACACTCTGCACAATCCAGCCTTCAGAGTTGAGGGACTGCACAAGAGGCTGACTAAGACAGCCTGTTTATGACTGCTCACACAGCTGCTGTAATCACGCTAGAGGCGTGGCCCGATGTTCATTTTATTGGATTTAATTCTGCCGCGGATTCTTCTTGTGGCTTTATCCTCCCTCAGGAGAGTTGCAGATTTACAGGCTTTTTCTGTTTCGCCCTCGTGCATGGATTTTGCACCAGGCTCTGTGAAGGTATTGCTGTGACCGAGGTCTAATTACGTCTCTAGGTCACTTCGAACCCTGAGTATTTGCCCTTTCAGAGCGCTGAAGACTTATGTTGAATGAACAGCTCCATGGCGTGAGTCCGACCAGCTTTGTCTGTTAGGAAACAAAATAGAGGCCATGCTGTCACAGAGCAACGCATGTCACATTGGCTGATGGAGACTATCTTTAACCTATGAGGCGCGCAGACTCGCTTCGCCCTTAGGAGTTAGAGCTTATTCCACGAGAGCAGTGGCTTCATCACAAGCTTTTTCAGTGGTTCTTCTATATGATGTCTGTGCTGTAGCAGGATGTTCCTCACCGAGCACTTTTGTCAAGTTTTACAGTCTGGATGTGAGGATGGCTCCTGGCTCCCGGGTTCTGTCCGCTTGAGCAGATACTTTCCTTGGATTCCAACTATCAGGTACGTCAGGCGTGATGGTGTAGGGTTCCCATACCTGTGACGTCACCACAGCATCGAAGTGACCTATGAAAGGGAACATCTCGGTAACGTATGTAACCACGTTTCCCTGAATAGGGAATGAGATGCTGCGGTCCCGGCTGTTCCGTACCTTGATAGCATTTCTTCAGTTCATGATATCTGAGCGAAATAGCGCATGGCACTCAGGTATACGATGCGTACGCATGCGTAGGGCAGTGCTAAGCGCTATTTGGCCAATAGGATTGGCGGGATGGTATAGGGCTTCAGACATTCCCACCGAGGGGTGTTCCCATACCGGTGATGTCACCGCAGCATCTCGTTCCGTATTCAGGGAACCGTGGTTACATACGTAACCGAGATGTCTTCACGGACCTTCGCGGGGTTTAACCAGACGGTTACACGAGTTCCACCAATTCGATGCATCACTCTAGGATTGTGGGATTGTTCAGGATTGTGGATAATGAAGTACTTATCCAAGACATTGCAAATAGAAGGCATTTATCTCAAAACAAGGTTAGTGCCCCATGAAACTTTTGCGTTTATATCAGCATATACTATCGCTTAGTACAGCCGTAGCTGGTTTTACCCCAAATGTCAATGCAGAAATTGTATTGAATTTTTACTCCTGGCAACGGCTGTGGGTGGGACTGTGATGCTCCTATAGTGCTGCTATCAGTATTCTTTTAACATTTATTCATTACCCTTTAGACACAACCACATATCATCCAAATCATCTCCGAGTGGATGGCAGCAAGGATCCAGGATCAAGAGATCATTCTTCATGGAGACTGTTCCACAGGAAGCAGTTTATCCTGGGTGAAAAACTAAACCTGGTTGTTTCAGCATCACTCAGGCAATACTTAATACATTTAAATTGATTTCAGTTGGTTATGTGTTTCAAATGGTGTGACGTCAAGCATGGTGAAATTAATTCTAGAAATTAATTCTAAATAGTAGTTGAAAACTTTTCAAGCGCCAATGCAGCCGTCCTCCAGACAGTATGTCTTATGCAAATACCCTAGCGCAGACGCAGGCAAATCGAGTGCATGCAATACCAGAAAACTAATGTGATTGGCTGTCACTATGAGAAGAGACAGTAATTCTGATCAGATATCAGTGTTGTTTTTTTCTTTTTTTTTATACATTTTTATTTATTAGTATTAATTTTTTACAAAACACACACACAAAAAAAAATTATATATATATATATATATATATATATATCTATCTATCTATATATATATATATATATAAATAAAAATAAAACTCTCTCCACAAAGCAAGATATAACACAAAATGCTTCATATTTGAGTTCACCTTCATTAAGGTTACATCCCCCAGTAACCAAATCCTAGGGTCGGCGTCCAGAGCCTGTCCACAAACCCGAGAGGTTACTGCGATGATGTGAGTCCAGTATGGCTTCAAACGAGTACAACTCCATAGCATGTGCACAAGAGTTCCGACAGAGATGTTACAACTTTGACATTGATCAGATATGTCTTTTCCTAATTTACATAACCTATATGGCGTAAAATGTGTTCTATGGTAAATATTGAATTGAATTTGTCTGTGTTTAGAGGACACCAATTTTGTTTGTGCCAATTCCAATAATCTGTTCCAATTCTCCTCTGTGTAAGTGCACCCAAGATCAGACTCCCACCTTGTTTTATTTGTATAATTGGCATAAGCCGGTAAGTTGTCATTTATGGTTTTATACACTGCAGATATTAAACCTTTAATTCTATTACATTTGGAGTTGAAAAGTAAAGATTCCTCGGGTGTATTTGAAAAATTATCTTTAGTTTGACTCTTGATCCAACTTCTAATTTGTAAATATTTGAAAAAGTTACTTTTATCTAGATCATAAATTTCTAACAATTGGCTGAAACTTAAAAATACATTATTAGTATAAAGGTCACTAAACAATTTTTACTCCTTTTCTCAACCAGTTTTGTAAAATTCCATCCGCTAAGGCTGCTGGGATATTGGGATTGTTCATGAGAGGTGAATTTACCAATAATTTTATGATTTGTCCAACTGTTACGTGCAGGGCCGTTTGAAGGAATTTGGGGGCCCCAAGCAAAACGGACATAGACATCAATTCAATAGTGATTTGCATTGTTGTCTTTTTTCTTCTAATAATATGACAGCGCATACTTATCAGTTTAAACTCTGGGCTGTGCAGGATAACATCTATAATTATAGAACTTGTGGTACCCTGGCTATATAGAGGAAACATCAGCACTGAGAAGTGATGCATCTGTTGATGTTGAGGACGAAGTTGATGGTGTAGCTGGGAAAATAATTGAAACAAAAATCTGAAATTACCGGTGAAATACGTTTTACCATTTCACTGTTAGCATATTGAAAGAGGTTACTATTACCAGATCAGGGGGGCATTAAATGAACAACTAAGTTTCCTTTTTAGTAAAAAATATTTTTATTTTTTAAATGCATAGAATGCAATGCATACATCAAGAATAAACATTTAATTATTAATAATTGTTTATCTGTCTGTACTTGTACTTTGAACAATGACAATAAAGTTGACAGATGAATTAAGTGCATTTAAGTGCCATTCAGGTGGGTTTTTAAATAAAGCATTTTCTGAGATGCACATTAAACACCAAACAATAATTTATCTTTTAATTATTGAAAATTAAGCAAACTTAACTTTTTGTTAAACAAAGGGCATTTACTATTAAAAATAAGACTTTGAAGAAATTTTGTGATTAAACCTTAAATTAAAAAAAAGTAGTAGGCTATGTATAGCCAGTGGCTCTATTGCAATTGAGAAGAGCGTGGGAGAGGAAGGACAGCCCTGACGACAGCCACGCGATAAGGAAAAGGCGTCCGACAGAACCCCATTTGTTAGGATCTGCGATCTGGGGGCGTCGAATAGGGTCCTGATGAAACACAGAAAATTTTCACCAAAATTCATGGTCCTCATGGTCTCAAGAAGAAAGTTTGGTTCTATCCTGTCAAACGCCTTCTCGGCGTCCATAGAGACGATCACGGCAGGGTGATCATGTTTTTTTGTGTGCTCTATAATATGAAATAGTCGCCTAACATTATCTGCACCTTGTCTGTTCTTGATAAAACCTGTTTGGTCTGTATTATTTTTGGGACTACTTTCTCTAAACGTTGTGCAATAATTTTCGATAAAATTTTATAATCAGAGTTAAGAAGGCTGAGGGGTCTATAATTGCTGCACTTTTGTGGATCCTTTCCAGGTTTTGAAAGTAGCGTAATAGTTGCCAACTCCAATGTTTTCGGGAGTGTTTCTTTTTGGAATGCTTCTCTAATCATGTTTGTTAGCGGCGTTAATATTTTTTCTGAGAAAGTTTTGAAGTATTCAATTGGGTACCCATCAGGTCCTGGGGCTCTATTATTTTGCAAGGACTTGATCGCTTGGTGAACCTCTTCTTCTAATATCGCTTCATCTAATAGATTCCTGTCTGTGACTGTGAGTTTAGGTATTGTTAATTTGTTAAGAAAGTCTTTGATATCAGTTTCCGTTGACTCTGTTTTATATAACGTTTCATAATATTTTTTGAATTCCAAGTTTATGTCCTTAGACTCTTCTAAATACTGATCATCATCAGTTTTGATGCATTGTATGTATTTCCCTGTATCTTCTTGCTTTAGCTGCCAGGCAAGCAACTTGCTAGTTTTGTTACCAAACTCATAGTAATGATATTTAGTTCTCACCATGGCTGCTTCGGCTTTACTAGTACAAAGATTGTCATACAGAGTCCGTTTTTGTTTTAATGAACTAAGGGTTTTGGATTGTTTGGTTTGGGCATGTTGGATTTCAAGTATTTTTATTTCATGTACAAGTTGCGGTAATTGGTCTGTCTTTTGTTAATTTTTATGGGATAAATATGAGATAATGTTACCTCTCATATATGCCTTAAGTGTTTCCCAAACAACTGAATGAGAAGCAGTATTTAAGTTAGTCTCCAAATATATATCTAACTTGTCGTTCATATAATTTACAAAATCGGGATCTTTAAGTAGGAATGTTTTAAATCTCCATCTATGGGCGGTAGGGCCTTCCTGTGGCATAGACACTTCCATCATTAGAGCATTGTGGTCTGATACGGTTGCAGCCAGATAAAGACATGTTTTAATGTGAGACAGTAATGTTTGTGAGGTCAAAAACAAGTCAATTCTAGAGTATGTATTGTGAACATTAGAGTAGAAAGAGAATTCCTTTTTACCCGGGTTTTGCAGTCTCCACACATCTTTTAACCCAAGTTCATTCATGCCTTGATACAATGCTGTTGCAGATTTTGACAAAGTAGTGTTCTTGGGGGCTGAGCGATCTAATGACGGGTTCAACACAAGATTGAAATCTCCACCCAGAATACATTGACCCTCTGCGGAAGCCAGTTTTATGGTTAATTTATTAAAGAAAATTGGATCATCTGTATTAGGGCCGTATATTGATGCCAGTGTCAACCTGTTCCTGTTAATTATACAGTCAACTAATATAAATCTACCTGAGGTATCCTTTTCTACTGTATTTAATTGAAATCTAAGGTTTTTATTTATAAGAAATTGCTACAACTCTAGCACTTAATGAAAACGAGTAATAGACTTTACCAATCCAATCAGTTTTTTGCTTTTTTTTTTTAATCAATGTAGAATTTCTATACTTCTGTGTAGGGATGTCAATTTTCAATAATTTCCATGATCGGTCGTCGTTTAAATTAACGATCAATTAATCGATTAATCGTTAACCTTAATGCTGCAAAATGAGTCTATTGCAGCAACACCCAGTCACCGGTATGAAAGGATGTGCAAAAGTGTGTGTGTGTGTGTGTGTGTGTTTGTTTGTGTGTATACATAATGTATGTGTGCGTGTAAAATACATTTCTTTTAAATGTATAGCACAGTAATGAAGGCAGCAACATGTGGTAGATGGGACAGAACAAGAAAGACTTAATAATCTTTGATTGTGCTAATGTATTATAATACGGAAGGGTATGGCTCCTATACAGCGTGCAGCGCGTAAACACAACCAGTGCGCAGATTGATCGCTTGAAGCAACAAAGAGTCACAGCGTGTAGCATTACTTATAGAAATGTTCAAAACACCAAGGGAAGAGATATTGATGTTGTGTATTATATGTGTGCAATATTTTGAGCCTTTTCTTTTAACAGTTTTAAATCTCAGTTATTGTGCGCTCTTGAAGAGAGTTTCATTGTTTTGACTATAGTAACTAGGGCTGGGATGATATGCTAATCTGCCAATTCAGTACTATCCCGATACTTGTGTGCTGATTCAATATATATTTATAATTATATATATAGTTGAGTATTGTGATTATAGTTATATAACTATTGCAATTTGTGACTTATCCAAATTGTCTAAGGAGGTCTGTGAACGACTGAAGAAGACAGCAGTGAGGGAAGGAAGTAATCACCAGAATGTAAGTTCTTTGAGAATGTGTGCATTGTTTATTAAAAGTTGAGTTTTCATTTAAATGTAGCAATGTACACAGTGAGTCAAAAGTTTTAAATATATTTTAAAAGTAACGTTTATTTCTATAATGCACAGCTATATTTTCAGCATTAATTACTCCAGTCTTCATTGTCACATGATCTTCAGAAATCATTCTAAATTATGGTTTACTGCTCAATAAATTTTTCTGATTATTACTAGCGTTGAAAACAGTTGTGCTGCCCAAACCTTTTCTCTACACTACAGTTAAATATTTTTTTGGGGGGGGGATGCTAACAGCAAGGATGCATAAAATTGAATACCATTGGTAAAGAACACTTTTGTAATTTCATAAAATATTACTTTTTTTTCAATGTTTTGAACTTTGTTTTTATAAAATAATCATGAAGAAAAAAAGTGACTCTCCAGAAATGCTAAGTTTTCTTCCCCATCATTTCTAATATGGGGTACGTTTCCCTAAAACCAACTGTGGTCACAAGTTCCTTAGTTACCAATAGAGTTCAGTGGAACTAATGACCGTAGTAAGCTAACTGCAGATGTGATTCACATCATTCATGTACGTCATGAGCAGATGTACACTTTGATCATAGCGGCAATAATGTGATTAGGTGCATGTAAATGCACTGATTGATGATAATCAGCAATGTTTATGAAAAAGCAGCAAATCAGTATATGAAAAAGATCATGTGACACTGAAGATTGGAGTAAAGTTATTGAAAAATTCAGCTTTGCCTCATAATTATTTCAATAAATAAGTTTGAAAGTATATTTGAAAAAGAGTATGAAATCTGTTATTTCTTTCTTTTTTTTTTACTTTTACAATATAATTTTTTTTTTTGTTGTTGTAATTTTGATCAAGTTAATTTAGCCTTGGTGAGCAGAAGAGACTTATCTTGAAAACCATAAAGAAAAGATTCCAGATTTATGACTGGTTGTGAACATACAAGTCCTTCTCAAAAAATTAGCATATTGTGATAAAGTTCATTATTTTCCATAATGTAATGATAAAAATTAAACTTTCATATATTTTTGATTCATTGCACACCAACTGAAATATTTCAGGTCTTTTATTGTTTTAATACTGATGATTTTGGCATACAGCTCATGAAAACCCAAAATTCCTGTCTCAAAAAGTTTGCATATTTCATCCGATCAATAAAAGAAAAGTGTTTTTAATACAAAAAAAGTCAACCTTCAAATAATTATGTTCAGTTATGCACTCAATACTTGGTCGGGAATCCTTTTGCAGAAATGACTGCTTCAATGCGGCGTGGCATGGAGGCAATCAGCCTGTGGCACTGCTGAGGTGTTGAGGAGGCCCAGGATGCTTCGATAGCGGCCTTAAGCTCATCCAGAGTGTTGGGTCTTGCGTCTCTCAACTTTCTCTTCACAATATCCCACAGATTCACTATGGGGTTCTGGTCAGGAGAGTTGGCAGGCCAATTGAGCACAGTTATACCATGGTCAGTAAACCATTTACCAGTGGTTTTAGCACTGTGAGCAGGTGCCAGGTCGTGCTGAAAAACGAAATCTTCATCTCCATAAAGCTTTTCAGCAGATGGAAGCATGAAGTGCTCCAAAATCTCCTGATAGCTAGCTGCATTTTGACCCTGCCCTTGATAAAACACAGTGGACCAACACCAGCAGCTGACATGGCTGACATTCATCCGAAAAAAGTACTTGGGAGCAACAGTCCGGTGCTGCTTCTCTGTAGCCCATTTCCTGCACACCTGTGCACGGTGGCTCTGGATGTTTCTACTCCAGACTCAGTCCACTGCTTCTGCAGGTCCCCCAAGGTCTGGAATCGGTCCTTCTCCACAATCTTCCTCAGGGTCCGGTCACCTCTTCTCGTTGTGCAGCGTTTTTTGCCACACTTTTTCCTTCCCACAGACTTCCCACTGAGGTGCCTTGATACAGCACTCTGGGAACAGCCTATTCGTTCAGAAATTTCTTTCTGTGTCTTACCCTCTCGCTTGAGGGTGTCAATGATGGCCTTCTGGACAGCAGTCAGGTCGGCAGTCTTACCCATGATTGCGGTTTTGAGTAATGAACCAGGCTGGGAGATTTTAAAAGCCTCAGGAATCTTTTGCAGGTGTTTATAGTTTACTAGTTGATACAGATGATTAGGTTAATAGCTCGTTTAGAGAACCTTTTCATTATATGCTAATTTTTTGAGACAGGAATTTTGGGTTTTCATGAGCTGTATGCCAAAATCATCAGTATTAAAACATTAAAAGACCTGAAATATTTCAGGTTGGTGTGCAATGAATCTAAAATATATGAAAGTTTAATTTTTATCATTACATTATGGAAAATAATGAACTTTATCACAATATGCTAATTTTTTTGAGAAGGACCTGTACATAAGCAACATTAACAAGGTGATCCTCCCTTTCAGCTCAGAGAAGGATGTTGACCGTGCAGGCCCAGGATGAAGAAGAGGAGGAAGAACACATTTAACAATTTTCTCATAAACTTTCCATGTGTTATAATAAAAACAATGAACATGACTACAGTAATATGCTAAATGTTATTCAAAGATTCTAGTTTGCAAGAAATCTGAGTGTCTGACTACACTAGAGGAACTCTTTTCTGAAGAAGATCAGGTGCTGAGAAGGAGCATTGTTCTACAGCAAAACACTGCATCAAGCCTCCTGTCCTTCCCTCAGAAGAGCCTGTCTTCTGCTGCTGGGGTAAGAAACACACTCTTCCTCTTCTCTATCAGCTGTCCTGCACCTAACTCTGCCTCCTCAGCACTGTCTGAAAGAGTCATCTCCACAGTCAGTAATCAGAGATCACAGATTCTTCTGAGAAAGTCAATACGCTCATTTTCTTTAAAACTGTTTTCGTGTGGGACAAATAATACAGGAGGGATGCTAGAAATCTCTATATTGTTCATTTTTCATATCTTTACGCTTTATGAATGCTTTTTATCTGAGAAGCTCAAGAATTATGGTTCTTTGGAAATTGCTAAATTGTTTAGGTTTATCCTCTGATAGTGAGCACAGAGCCCTGATCATGACATGCAAGAAAAAAAAGAAGTCATGTCCATGATTTACTAATTCGTTCCCTAGATGTACTAAAACGTGCAAGCTTACTTTTACATTTCATTGATTTGCTAAATCGTATGCACAATTTACTAATTCGTTCTCTTGATGTATAAATATTGTACATGATTTAGCAAATCGAGGGAATGAAATAGAAAATAGTGCGCATGAATTAGCTAAATTTTTTCCTGCATTCCATGTAATTAAAGCACATCACCACCAGACATTTATACCAGGAGCCTCATATACAACGCTCAAGAAACAGTTTTACTTTGTGCAGTATCTCTGTGCAGTATCTGCTGAATTGTTTCATATCTATTTATCATGTATTTTTTGCAGCACCAAATTATGTAGAGTTGTATCAATTATTATACTGATAATTATATATAATTTTCACTGATAACTTCATTAACTATCCCCATCCTTAAGACAAACATTATCTGTTGTTTATATTGTGTAATCTATGAATTTATGTATTTAGTTTTCTGTGCTCATGACAATGTTTTTTTGGCTTAATATTTGTAGAAAGTAGTGCTGAATAAATGTTGATTTGTGAATGAATGCAGTGTGTTTTGTCTATTTTATATTAGAATGTAATGTTTTTGTATTTGCTTGCATTGAATGTATGTAATTAATGTATTTACAATGAATCCTTTATAATTAGATTACAATTAGATTTCGTAAGGTTTATTTTTTACACTAGAGATGGATTGAGTTTATTAGTTCTTTATGTATTTCAAGGTAATGGTGAGGTGAAAATATGTTGTTGCTACCAATATTATCCGGTAAGGTCACGTCCTCATAACGTGCCAGTTTGTTCGTTAGGAGGTTACTATTCACATTCCACGTTTGTGGGAATCACAAGTTACGTCGCCTGAACGTTATTTGGGACATCGCTGCAACGAATATGGTCTGGTCCAGTTACGTCGTCACGAGCTGGGCGTCACTTCGGAGCCTGTTCGCGACCCTGTTGATTCAGATCGGCACTTCGGAGCCTGTTCGCGACTCGGTTGAATCAGATCGGCACTTCGGAACCTGTTCGCGACTCGGTTGATTCAGATCGGCAATTCGGAACATGTTCGCAATTCGGTTGATTTGGATCGGCACTTCGGCGCATGTTCGCGACTCGGTTGATTCAGATCGACACTTCGCCGCATGTTCGCGACTCGGTTGATTCAGATCGGCACTTCGGAGCCTGTTCGCGACTCGGTTGATTCAGATCGGCATTTCGGACCATGTTCGCGATTCGGTTGATTTAGATCGGCACTTCGGCGCATGTTCGCGACTCGGTTGATTCAGATCAGCACTTCGGAGCCTGTTCGCGACTCGGTTGATTCAGATCGGCACCTCGGAGCATGTTTGAGATTTTTTTTTAATTCAGATGAGGACATCGAAGCAGGAAGTGTTTGTCAAACAGTTAATTGGTGATAAATGAATATTTGGACTTGAGGCTTTTTTTTTTTTACCTGTCGATTCAGCATGTACATGGACCCACACACAAAGGTGGACACACTCTAGACTTAATCATCAGTAGGGCTCTAAACTTTTCATCCATTGTTATTAAGGACGTAGTGTCACGGATCGCAAGAGGCGAAGACTCAAGTGCAGGCAGATGGGAAGATTTTATTTATACGTCACCAAAATAAACAGAAACACAACTGAAACCAGAGGAGCGTTCAAAGTTACGAGACATAGACTGAAGTCAGATTCCCAGTGAAATGCTCTCAGACAGCAAATGCAATGAGTTTGCATCCTTCTTTTCTGAGAAGATCATCAATATCAGGAAGGCGATTAGCACATCCTCAAGTAATGCAGAGGTCAGACAGATTCAGCCACAATATAAAAAAGATACTGTCTATTTTTGAAGCAATTGATAGCAACATTCTGGAAGACACAGTGCAGCACCTAAAATCATCAACCTGCTATCTTGACACACTTCCCACATCTTTTTTCAACAGTGTGCTTAACTGCTCAGAAGCAGATCTCTTAGAAGTGGTGAACACTTCACTTCTTTCTGGGACATTTCCAAACTCCTTATAAACTGCAGTTGCAGATATGCTCACAAAAATGCTGGAAAACATGTAATATTGTAAGATAGTATTAACATTTTTCTATTTTAATATACATGAAAGTGTAATTTATTCATGTGATGTGCAGCTGTATTTTCAGCATCATTCCTCCAGTCTTCAGTGTCACATGATCTTCAGAAATCAGAATAATATGATGATTTATTATTAGAATTATCAACAGTTTTGCTGATAAATATTATTTTGTAATCTGTGATACTTTTTTCAGGATTCTTTGATGAATAAAAAGTTAAAAAGAAGAGCTTTTATTTAAAATATAAATATTTTCTAACAATATTCACTACAGTTCAATAGTTTGGGCTCAGTAAATTTTTATCCTTTCTTTTTTTTTTTATAATAAATTGTATTCTTTATTAGATCTTAGAATCTTTTATTCAGGATGTGTTACATTGATGAGAAGTGATATCAAAGATTAATATTGTTAGAAGAGATTTATATTTTGAATAAATGCTGTTCTTTAAAAAATATATACATCGAAGAATCCTGAAAACATTATCGCAGATTCCAAAATAATATTTGGTAGCACGACTATTAATAATTGTATTAATAAATCATCATAATTTCATGATTTCTAAAGATCATGTAACACTGAAGACTGGAGGAATGATGCTGAAAATACAGCTGCACATCACAGAAATAAATTATATTTTAAAGGATATTAAAATAAAAACTATTATTTTATTTTATTTTATTTTGATAATTTTGAATTATTACTGAAATACAACTTTTTTTTGTTTCAAACAGTTAATTGAACAATAATAAATGAAGTACCTGATGCTGACAATGAAGTAAATGTATAATAATTAGCAAAGATGATTAATTTAGCGTTGTAAACGCGCGTGTGAGCGAGGTGAAGACGCGCCTGAGGACCAAACACAGCACAACGGTAGGAAACTTCACTCCTCTCATTATTTCTCTTTTACTATAGCGATTTATTTTTAGATACGTGATCTAGGTCTTTCATAGAGTTGTAGAGTTATTAGAAAAATAGAGTTATTTTTTACATTCTTTGTTTTGAAGTTTTCAGATCGGCACTTCGGAGCCTGTTCGCGACTCGGTTGATTCAGATCGGCACTTCGGAGCCTGTTCGCGACTCGGTTGATTCAGATCGGCACTTCGGAGCCTGTACGCGATTCGGTTGATTCAGATCGACACTTCGGGGCCTGTTCGCGACTCGGTTGATTCAGATCGGCACTTCGGGGCCTGTTCGCGACTCGGTTGATTCAGAACGGCACTTCGGGGCCTGTTCGCGACTCGGTTGATTCAGATCGACACTTCGGCGCATGTTCGCGACTCGGTTGATTCAGATCGGCACTTCGGAGCCTGTTCGCGACTCGGTTGATTCAGATCGGCACTTCGGGGCCTGTTCGCGACTCGGTTGATTCAGAACGGCACTTCGGGGCCTGTTCGCGACTCGGTTGATTCAGATCGACACTTCGGCGCATGTTCGCGACTCGGTTGATTCAGATCGGCACTTCGGAGCCTGTTCGTGACTCGGTTGATTCAGATCGACACTTCGGCGCATGTTCGCGACTCGGTTGATTCAGATCGACACTTCGGCGCATGTTCGCGACTCGGTTGATTCAGATCGGCACTTCGGAGCCTGTTCGCGACTCGGTTGATTCAGATCGGCACTTCGGAGCCTGTTCGCGACTCGGTTGATTCAGATCGGCACTTCGGGGCCTGTTCGCGACTCGGTTGATTCAGAACGGCACTTCGGGGCCTGTTCGCGACTCGGTTGATTCAGATCGACACTTCGGCGCATGTTCGCGACTCGGTTGATTCAGATCGGCACTTCGGAGCCTGTTCGCGACTCGGTTGATTCAGATCGACACTTCGGCGCATGTTCGCGACTCGGTTGATTCAGATCGACACTTCGGCGCATGTTCGCGACTCGGTTGATTCAGATCGACACTTCGGCGCATGTTCGCGACTCGGTTGATTCAGATCGGCACTTCGGAGCCTGTTCGCGACTCGGTTGATTCAGATCGGCACTTCGGAGCCTGTTCGCGACTCGGTTGATTCAGATCGGCGCTTCGGAGCATTTTCGCGACTCGGTTGATTCAGATCGGCACCTCGGAGCATGTTTGAGATTTTTTTTTAATTCAGATCAGGACATCGAAGTAGGAAGTGTTTGTCAAAACAGTTAATTGGTGATAAATGAATATTTGGACTTGAGGCTTTTTTTTTTACCTGTCGATTCAGCATGGGCATGGACCCCACACACAAAGGTGGACACACTCTAGACTTAATCATCAGTAGGGCACTAAACTTTTCATCCATTGTTATTAAGGACGTAGTGTCACGGATCGCAAGAGGCGAAGACTCAAGTGCAGGCAGATGGGAAGATTTTATTTATACGTCACCAAAATAAACAAAAACACAACTGAAACCAGAGGAACGTTCAAAGTTACGAGACATAGACTGAAGTCAGATTCCCAGTAAAATGCTCTCAGAAAGCAAATGCAATGAGTTTGCATCCTTCTTTTCTGAGAAGATCATCAATATCAGGAAGGCGATTAGCACATCCTCAAGTAATGCAGAGGTCAGACAGATTCAGCCACAATATCAAAAAGATACTGTCTATTTTTGAAGCAATTGATAGCAACATTCTGGAAGACACAGTGCAGCACCTAAAATCATCAACCTGCTATCTTGACACACTTCCCACATCTTTTTTCAACAGTGTGCTTAACTGCTTAGAAGCAGATCTCTTAGAAGTGGTGAACATTTCACTTCTTTCTGGGACATTTCCAAACTCCTTAAAAACTGCAGTTGCAGATATGCTCACTGAATATAAACCTAACAGAGCACTCAGATCATTAGGATCGAGTCAGTTAGAAATACCAAGGATTCACACAAAACAAGGGGAATCTGCTTTTAGTTTCTATGCCGCTCGCAGTTGGAATCATCTTCCAGAAGAGACCAGATGTGCTATAACACTAGTCACATTTAAATCTAGACTTAAAACTCATCTGTTTAGATGTGCATTTATTGAATGAGCACTCTGCAATGTCCGAACTGATTGCACTATATTTTCACTGTTTTTTTTCCAAGTAAACAAATTTTGTAACTGTTTATAAATTCATTTTAAATTAAGTAAATTTTTAATCATTTTAAAAGTTTTAAAATTGCTTGGTTAATTTGTTTTATAATTTTCCTTTATGATTATTTTACTTTCTTTTATGTAAAGCACTTTGAATTACCATTGTGTATGAAATGTGCTATATATATAAACTTGCCTTGCCTTGCCTAGTGTGTTAGTGGGCATATATATATATATATATATATATATAAACACACACAAACACACACTACCGGTCAGAGTTTGGGATCAGAATGATTGTTTTTTTACAAGAATTTATTTTACTCATCAAGACAGCATTTATTTGATCAAAAATACTGGAAAACATGTAATATTGTAAGATATTATTAACATTTTTCTATTTTAATATACATGAAAGTGTAATTCATTCATGTGATGTGCAGCTGTATTTTCAGCATCATTCCTCCAGTGTTCAGTGTCACATGATCTTCAGAAATCAGAATAATATGATGATTTATTATTAGAATTATCAACAGTTTTGCTGATAAATATTATTTTGTAATCTGTGATACTTTTTTCAAGATTCGTTGATGAATAAAAAGTTAAAAAGAAGAGCTTTTATTTAAAATATAAATATTTTCTAACAATATTCGCTACAGTTCAATAGTTTGGGCTCAGTAAATTTTTATCCTTTTTTTTTTATAAGAAATTGTATTCTTTATTAGATCTTAGAATCTTTTATTCAGGATGTGTTACATTGATGAGAAGTGATATCAAAGATTAATATTGTTAGAAGAGATTTATATTTTGAATAAACGCTGTTCTTTAAAAAAATTATACATCGAAGAATCCTGAAAACATTATCGCAGATTCCAAAATAATATTTGGTAGCACAACTATTAATAATTGTATTAATAAATCATCATAATTTCATGATTTCTAAAGATCATGTAACACCGAAGACTGGAGGAATGATGCTGAAAATACAGCTGCACAAACACAGAAATAAATTATATTTTAAAGGATATTAAAATAGAAACCATTATTTTATTTTATTTTGATAATTTTGAATTATTACTGAAATACAACCTTTTTTTTGTTTCAAACAGTTCATTGAACAATAATAAATGAAATACCTGAAGCTGACAATGAAGTAAATGTATAATACATAAAATTTAGCGTTGTAAACGCGCGTGTGAGCGAGGTGAAGACGCGCCTGAGGACCAAACACAGCACAACGGTAGGAAATTTCACTCCTCTCATTATTTCTCTTTTACTATAGCGATTTATTTTTAGATACGTGATCTAGGTCTTTCATATAGTTGTAGAGTTATTAGAGAAATAGAGTTATTTTTTACATTCTTTAGTTGAAGTTTTCAGATCGGCAATTCGGAGCCTGTTCGCGACTCGGTTGATTCAGATCGGCACTTCGGAGCCTGTTCGCGACTCGGTTGATTCAGATCGGCACTTCGGGGCCTGTTCGCGACTCGGTTGATTCAGATCGGCACTTCGGAGCATGTTTGCGATTCGGTTGATTAAGATCGGCACTTCGGAGCCTGTTCGCGACTCGGTTGATTCAGGGCGACACTTCGGCGCATGTTCGCGACTCGGTTGATTCAGATCGACACTTCGGCGCATGTTCGCGACTCGGTTGATTCAGATCGGCACTTCGGAGCCTGTTCGCGACTCGGTTGATTCAGATCGGCACTTCGGAGCCTGTTCGCGACTCGGTTGATTCAGATCGGCGCTTTGGAGCATTTTCGCGACTCGGTTGATTCAGATCGGCACCTCGGAGCATGTTTGAGATTTTTTTTAAATTCAGATCAGGACATCGAAGCAGGAAGTGTTTGTCAAACAGTTAATTGGTGACACATTAATATTTGGACTTGAGGCTTTTTTTTTTACCTGTCGATTCAGCATGGACCCACACACAAAGGTGGACACACTCTAGACTTAATCATCAGTAGGGCTCTAAACTTTTCATCCATTGTTATTAAGGACGTAGTGTCACGGATCGCAAGAGGCGAAGACTCAAGTGCAGGCAGATGGGAAGACTTTATTTATACGTCACCAAAATAAACAAAAACACAACTGAAACCAGAGGAGCGTTCAAAGTTACGAGACTTAGACTGAAGTCAGATTCCCAGTGAAATGCTCTCAGACAGCAAATGCAATGAGTTTGCATCCTTCTTTTCTGAGAAGATCATCAATATCAGGAAGGCGATTAGCACATCCTCAAGTAATGCAGAGGTCAGACAGATTCAGCCACAATATAAAAAGATACTGTCTATTTTTGAAGCAATTGATAGCAACATTCTGGAAGACACAGTGCAGCACCTAAAATCATCAACCTGCTATCTTGACACACTTCTCACATCTTTTTTCAACAGTGTGCTTAACTGCTCAGAAGCAGATCTCTTAGAAGTGGTGAACACTTCACTTCTTTCTGGGACATTTCCAAACTCCTTATAAACTGCAGTTGCAGATATGCTCACAAAAATACTGGAAAACATGTAATATTGTAAGATAGTATTAACATTTTTCTATTTTAATATACATGAAAGTGTAATTTATTCATGTGATGTGCAGCTGTATTTTCAGCATCATTCCTCCAGTCTTCAGTGTCACATGATCTTCAGAAATCAGAATAATATGATGATTTATTATTAGAATTATCAACAGTTTTGCTGATAAATATTCTTTTGTAATCTGTGATACTTTTTTCAGGATTCTTTGATGAATAAAAAGTTAAAAAGAAGAGCTTTTTTTTTTTAATATAAATATTTTCTAACAATATTCACTACAGTGCAATAGTTTGGGCTCAGTAAATTTTTATCCTTTCTTTTTTTTATAATAAATTGTATTCTTTATAAGATCTTAGAATCTTTTATTCAGGATGTGTTACATTGATGAGAAGTGATATCAAAGATTAATATTGTTAGAAGAGATTTATATTTTGAATAAACGCTGTTCTTTAAAAAATATATACATCGAAGAATCCTGAAAACATTATCGCAGATTCCAAAATAATATTTGGTAGCACAACTATTAATAATTGTATTAATAAATCATCATAATTTCATGATTTCTAAAGATCATGTAACACTGAAGACTGGAGGAATGATGCTGAAAATACAGCTGCACATCACAGAAATAAATTATATTTTAAAGGATATTAAAATAGAAACCATTATTTTATTTTATTTTATTTTGATAATTTTGAATTATTACTGAAATACAACTTTTTTTTTGTTTCAAACAGTTCATTGAACAATAATAAATGAAGTACCTGATGCTGACAATGAAGTAAATGTATAATAATTAGCAAAGATGATTAATTTAGCGTTGTAAACGCGCGTGTGAGCGAGGTGAAGACGCGTCTGAGGACCAAACACAGCACAACGGTAGGAAACTTCACTCCTCTCATTATTTCTCTTTTACTATAGCGATTTATTTTTAGATACGTGATCTAGGTCTTTCATAGAGTTGTAGAGTTATTAGAGAAATAGAGTTATTTTTTACATTCTTTGGTTGAAGTTTTCAGATCGGCACTTCGGAGCCTGTTCGCGACTATATATATAAACACACACACACACACAAACACACACTACCGGTCAGAGTTTGGGATCAGAATGATTGTTTATGTTTTTTTACAAGAATTTATTTTACTCATCAAGACAGCATTTATTTGATCAAAAATACTGGAAAACATGTAATATTGTAAGATATTATTAACATTTTTCTATTTTAATATACATGAAAGTGTAATTTATTCATGTGATGTGCAGCTGTATTTTCAGCATCATTCCTTCAGTCTTCAGTGTCACATGATCTTCAGAAATCAGAATAATATGATGATTTATTATTAGAATTATCAACAGTTTTGCTGATAAATATTATTTTGTAATCTGTGATACTTTTTTCAGGATTCGTTGATGAATAAAAAGTTAAAAAGAAGAGCTTTTATTTAAAATATAAATATTTTCTAACAATATTCGCTACAGTTCAATAGTTTGGGCTCAGTACATTTTTATCCTTTTTTTATAAGAAATTGTATTCTTTATTAGATCTTAGAATCTTTTATTCAGGATGTGTTACATTGATGAGAAGTGATATCAAAGATTAATATTTTAGAAGAGATTTATATTTTGAATAAACGCTGTTCTTTAAAAAAATTATACATCGAAGAATCCTGAAAACATTATCGCAGATTCCAAAATAATATTTGGTAGCACAACTATTAATAATTGTATTAATAAATCATCATAATTTCATGATTTCTAAAGATCATGTAACACTGAAGACTGGAGGAATGATGCTGAAAATACAGCTGCACAAACACAGAAATTAATTATATTTTAAAGGATATTAAAATAGAAACCCTTATTTTATTTTATTTTGATAATTTTGAATTATTACTGAAATACAACCTTTTTTTGTTTCAAACAGTTCATTGAACAATAATAAATGAAGTACCTAAAGCTGACAATGAAGTAAATTTATAATAATTAGCAAAGATGATTAATTTAGAGTTGTAAACGCGCGTGTGAGTGAGGTGAAGACGCGCCTGAGGACCAAACACAGCACAACGGTAGGAAACTTCACTCCTCTCATTATTTCTCTTTTACTATAGCGATTTATTTTTAGATACATGATCTAGGTCTTTCATAGAATTGTAGAGTTATTAGAGAAATAGAGTTCTTTTTTACATTCTTTGGTTGAAGTTTTCAGATCGGCACTTCCCAGATAGCAAACAGTCATTGAAACTATGCTGAATCAACATTCCGTTGTCAACGTTAAGTCATTGAATCAACATCGAACTCTGATGTTGATTCAACATCATTTTGCACCCTGATTTAATATTGAAACAATGTTGAAATTCTGTCCATAGATCAACGGAATTTCAATGGTATTTCAATTATCAGGAATATTGAAACAATGTTGAAATTTCAACTGAACTAAGGATCAACGTGATTTCAATGAAATTTCAATCGTTTTTAAATGTTAATTTTAAATGTAATGCCATAAATTAAATAGCCTGCTTTATCTACAGCCAGGATCTTAAAAATTAATGGAACGTTTAAAATCTTGAATAAAACACAGAACACACCATACAATTTAAAATCAAATTCATGTTTATTAGCCTCTCTACTCTTTATTTACACTTCATTGTCATCTGATGCCTGCATAAGTCTTCGTCCAGTCCCTCCTGCCCCGGTCTGGTGCATAGCGCAGCCACTTTTGGGTGAAAATTGGGTGATGGTAGCTGTCCCCATCTGCTGAGTAAGAGTATCTAAAACAGAAGATAAAATCACAATGCAAAAAAAATATAGCATTTAAGTTAAACAGAACATATACTTGAACTAATTCAGTAGTGCAGTAGGAGCAGTAGTGTTGTAGGCTAGATCATATTTCCCCTATATTCAAAGCACTTTTCAAAACTGCCTGTTCATGGATGTATTCAAATTAAAGGGAGACAAAAAGGATTAGCTTGCAGTGACCTCTTTCATAAGGAAAATGTATGAGGCCAATTGACTCAAAAAGAATTTATGTTTATTATTTTATTAGTTCAGAAGTATTTGTTAACACCACAAATTTAATATAAATAACTGGATACTAATTAAATAGTTAATGTAGATTAGAGTTACCATAGACAAAAGATGTTTTGACAAAATAATCATAGACAAAAACCACTGCATTCAGTTTTTGACAAGGTTTTGGGCTAGAAAACCAATTGCAAGTGATGCAAGTTGTTTGCAGAAATAAAATAAAAAATGTTGTTTTGCTTACTTGGTGTGCAATAGTGATCTGTAAAAGAACAGAAAAGACAAAAATCTCTGTTAAAAACAGCAATTAAAATTCACAATCATACAGTGTGACTGTACTTTATACATATGTACTCCGGTAACCAATCTGTTATTAAAAATCTAAAAACAAAGTATATAAACAACATAATATACAAATTAAATATACAGTGGTTTATTCTTTTCAGCTACAGTTTATGTTATAGTAGCATTCAAGAAATAAATGTAAAATATAAGAAACAAAATACACTTTAATGTAGGCCTATAAAATATAAAATTCTCATTAAAGCTAATGAATTACGCCCCATTAACTGGACTCCCCCGCCCTCTCAGATCACCATAAATGTGTAAAGAGATTTTAATGCTAAAATATGCTATTTTTTTATGCTGCACTTTCTTCCTGTAGTAAATATCAAGCTACAATATATCTGTTTGTCAGCTCAAATGTTTCAGTGGTAGAACTTTTGCCTAGCGTGTCAGAGGTCCGGGTTTGGGTTTTAAACCACACTTGTATGTTTTTTTTTTTTATGTATTTATCAAAACTGATTATGTTTATCAGTTGTTGTATATCAGACAGGGATACGTTTGTGTATATTTATGTTTAGTAATTTCACCGGAACGAATAGACCGTCTGGTCTCCACAACGGATTGAAGCGCGTGTCCGAGTGCAGACCTTATACAGTGCAGACTGTACACAGCATCCGGGCCACTGATCGCAGCGACAACAAACACTTTGATCACTTGATAAAAAAATAATAAAAAATAAAACATTTCAACTCTAGATCGCCTCTTATTAAATTAAACTTATTGTACTAACGTACAATTGATGCTCAGCTAAATAACTGAAGATGTTATATTTATTTGTATTGATACATTCGTGCCCCAAGATGTTTCTATTATGAAGACTGGAAGACTCTAATAGTCTGGACTCTGAGTTTTTGCTAACTTTGTAACATAGAAGACAACCAAGAAGTACTTTTGGCAGATTTTGACATATTGGTAAAATGAAAATCAATTTCAGTGAATGCAGCACTGCGTTGGTTAACCAACTCAAACAGTACACTGACTGAACTGCTATGAAGAGAGAACTGAAGATGAACACAGAGCCTAGACAGATAACGAACAATAGACTGACTCTTTCACGAGTGAAGAACCGGTTGCATCGGTTTTTGGATCACCAGTAGTTCTTTCGGACAGTTCGATTCAATAAACCGGTTGAAGAAAACGATTCACCGGTTCTTTTGCCCTCGACGTAATGGCCTTCGGTTTACCCGCGCTTATAACATTAGCACAGAATCAGTTCAGAATCAATCACCAAAAGAATCAGTTCGGTTCAGGCACTCTGTGTGTCAGTCTGCTTCACGCTGAATCACACATGCGCAGTATCATCAGCTCCTCGGTTCTTCTTATCTGGCTCGGCTCGGTGTTCATCTTCAGTTCTCTCTTCACAGCAGGTCAGTCAGTCACTGTTTGAGTGCATGCATTACTCCGGGATATTGGTTTGTTTGAACTCAGAGGGAGTGTCAGCCAAATTAAAAAAGTTAACAGTTTAAGTCATTTGTGGATTAACGCGTATTGGAGATGCGAACCGATTTAAAACGATTCAGTTCGATTTGGTGAACTGAATGATTCTTTCGCGAACCGGATATCCAGACTGCTGTGTTTTGAACTCTCTCACACAACAGACACGGAAGAGAAAACAATGCTAAATAAAGTCGTTGTTTTTGCTATTTTTGGACCAAAATGTATTTTCAATGCTTCAAAAAATTCTAACTGACCCTCTGATGTCACATGGACTACTTTGAAGATGTTTTTCTTACCTTTCTGGACATGGACAGTAGACCGTACACACAGCTTCAATGGAGGGACTGAGAGCTCTTGGACTAAATCTAAAATATCTTAAACTGTGTTCTGAAGATAAACGGAGGTCTCACTGGTTTGAAACAACATGAGGGTGAGTTATTAATGACTCATAATAATTTTGCTATCTGGGTGAACTAACCCTTTAAGCATGACTGTTGAAATTAAATTGTAATACTTAACAATAAGGGTCCATTTGTAACATTAAGGAAAGCTGCAGAAGTATTGTTCCTTGTTAGAGTGTGTTCATTACTATTACTAATAGGTTTCCTTTTTACATTTTAAAGTTTTTTTTAACATTGGTAATCTATGAAATAACTTTAATGATCAATATAATAATTAATATTAATATTACATTTTTATTCATTTACAAAGTATTTTTTTAATAGTAAAGCTCTATTTTAGTTTTCATTCAGTATCCATTTTAAAAACTATTGGTTGACAAATTTGATATATTGGCCAGTGTGGTCCAACCTAGCTATCAGTATTGGTAAAATCCACTATTGGTCAATCGCTAGTTGATAATACTGTGGTGCGGTGTGTGGATGTCCAGCATTTGTACAGTTCTGCTGCTTTGGGCGTCGTCATTCCCGTCACCAGTGTATTGGCTGATTACTTTTACTGAGCATGTAGGGAAATTTACTCTGCATTTAAAGGGATGGTTCACCCCAAAATGAAAATTTGCTGTTAATTTACTCACCCTCAGGTCATCCAAGGTTTTTGCAGTAGAACAGTAAAGGTTTTTTAGGTGAAACCGTTGCCCTTGGTGATTCTTAAATGCAAGTCAGCGGCTACCGGTTTTTGAGAAAAAAACAACAGGACCAAATACCGGTGGCTCCTGGTGACACATTGAGATCTAATGAAGAGAAATTATTGGTCTGTACAAGAAAATGAACACTACTTACAACAGTATTACCTTTAACCCAAAGCCTGGGCAACCAGCTGTCAGCACGTTCACAACTGTCCACAGACGCAACTTCTCTGTTGCATGACAACGGATGCACGCACGAGATACTGGAGCTCATGAAGCTGTTTGCCGGCGCAGCATCGTGATGTCTATCAGCCATCGGCGATGGAATCGTCTATCGGCCCAACCCTAACCAGGATGACATAATTAAACAATTGTACACCATTTTGAATACATTTTTAATATTTGTTAGCTAAACAAATGCACAGCTTCCACCAAGAAAAAAAAGCAAGCACACCAGGTCATGTGACTAGAACCGACTCAATCAGCTTCCTTCGGGGTGAAATTCCCCGTTGTTTTTGAAAAACGGGGTGCACAAAAACACTGCAGGGTTTGTTTTACTTTTCTTCGAAAATAAATCCTGTACCAGAGTTACAGCAAGGGTTTTTCAGTGGTGGAAATCCTTTACTGAAATGTCCTTGTTGTAACGGAGATCCCAGCTGATGGATGCCTAGCAACGACAGACATCTCAGGCACGTGCGTGTGTGTTAACTGGGCGCATTGACACACGCAACCACACGCCTACAGACATATTTAGCTGAGCAAGCCAAATGAAGCGAGCGAAAAGACCAATTTCGACAAAGGGCAATGAAGTTACTTGCAAAATATGTTGCGCGGTATTAAAATGAAGTAAAATAGTTGTGCAAGAACAATGCTGTATCACTTGCGATGCAAACATCCACAAGCAAATGAAAGCCGATGAGTGCAACTGATGAATAGTTTACACTTTAGATTAGGGGTGCAGAAAGCTTTGTAAATGATTTATAATGTTTATTGAGATAATAGTACAATGTTGACATTTCAATGATTTATAAGTGATTAATAATATATTAACTAGTAACTATTAACCCTTAAGGATTTTGTTTGATTCAGTTGTTTACTGAAGGCCCTGACTGAAACCCCAGGGTACTCAGGGTACTCACTGTCTGACAGCAGGTTCACTCAGACTCTGATCGTCATCACTGAAGAATCCAGGAACAAAACAAGCCATCTGACACAGAGACAACAATATTTACTCTGCAGTTCCAGGTTCATTAGAAGGAAACAAGATAAAGCAGAGGTAAAATGCAGATAAAAGACAGAATAATATATATAACAACAATAATAACATATGTAATATACAAATTCTACTAATAATAATAATATAATCTTAAAATAACGGAATCTATATTTTTAATTTTAGGTTGAGTGTGACTTACGTTTTGATGTCAGGGACTTCTTAAAATTGGTGAAATATATTCTGAAAAAGGCATATTAATGTATTTCATGAGCTTCTTTCATGAGTATTTCATGAGCTTCTTTCATGAGTTCACCTGTATTTCTAAGTCAGTATCTCCCGTCAGCAACATTTCTGAAGGGAGATACTGACTTAGAAATACAGGTGAACTGAAGAAGCTCATGAAATACATTAATATGCCTTTTTCAGAATATATTTCACCAATTTTCTTTTCAAAAATCTTGGAGTTTCACTTTGTTCTGTAGAGTTTCTTTCTGTCATCCTGAAATCACAGAACAATTTGTATTAATATCTGTTTATCATGAAATATCAAAACTCATGTGAACTTGTTTTCAGCCGATTAACGTTACACTCTCAGTGTAAGTGACGTCATCGATTCAGTAAATCAGCCTTTTCCAAAAAAAAAATACACTGACAAATCGACAGCAAAACATTCAGAGCCATCAAAATATCTCATACACACACGAAGATTTGATGAAAAGCCCAGAGTTTCATCAACAAGAGCTAAATCTATAGAGTTAGTCTACCTGAAAAATGCTAAGACGCTAACGGACTTTTTCGAAGACACTAAACCATTTCTATAAAATAAATTTAATTGAAATATGTCAATAACAAGTAAGAAACTTGTCAGAAACATTTGTATATCATATTTGTGTGATTTTAGCGACTAAACTTACCTAAAACAGCGTAAACCGCAGCGAGAGACGGAGATTACTGCTTGCCAGTAACGGTTTTTGTGTTGACGCCCCGTTTCCATGGCAACTCTGCTCCCCGCTCGCGCAGAACTCACCGCACACACAGCATTCAAACAAACAAACATCTCGAGTTAAAACATTACATTTATAATGTACAGCCTCATTCAATAATAACTCACTATAGAGACGGATTCTTTCTGGCAGCCTGTAAAAGAGTGAAAAACACGACGATAAAGCAGTCAGGACTTCTCTTTAATAAACCGATTTTACATTTTCCCTCCGAGAAACTGCTGGAAACGCAAGGCTTTAACATTAATTTACCGTGACCGTTGTCTAAACAAGTTAACGGTAACATTATTTGAAAATGAGCCAGTCTCTTCAGCTGCCCACAGACTGTATAAAAACACACCTCGTGCCTGTGCTGTCTGGGTTCATATCGAACATTAAGCAAGCTTACCTGTACACTTGTGCCAAGGGTCCAGAAATGAGCTGTGTCCGGTGCAGTACGTTGGGTATACCACCCGTTGATCTCCCGGTCAACCAAAAATCGATGGATTTTAAATCATATTTCCCGGTCAACTATATTTCGATGCATTTTCAATCATATTTCCCGGTCAATTATATTTCGATGCATTTTCAATCATATTTGCCGGTCAATTATATTTCGATGCTTTTTCAATCATATTTCCCGGTCAACTATATTTCGATGACTTTTCAACAACCGCATCGTTTCTCTGTCCACTATAAATCAATTACTTTTCAACACATTCAGGGATCACCCTCGGTAACCAAATATCAATGCTTAATCAATCATAAAGATAACTATAGATCAATGTTGTTCCAATATTGTTGCCATCAACATTAATAACATCAGGTTTTCATCGATATGGTAATGGTGATTCAACATTTATTTTGCATTGAAATTTCAATATCAACCATAATGATGATTTGGATGGAAAAACAATGTTTATTCAATGTTGGCTTGCTGTCTGGGTTCGGAGCCTGTTCGCGACTCGGTTGATTCAGATCGGCACTTCGGAGCATGTTCGCGATTTGGTTGATTTAGATCGGCACTTCGGCGCATGTTCGCGACTCGGTTGATTCAGATCGACACTTCGGCGCATGTTCGCGACTTGGTTGATTCAGATCGGCACTTCGGAGCCTGTTCGCGACTCGGTTGATTCAGATCGGCACTTCGGAGCCTGTTCGCGACTCGGTTGATTCAGATCGACACTTCGCCGCAGGTTCGCCACTCGGTTGATTCAGATCGGCACTTCGGAGCCTGTTCGCGACTCGGTTGATTCAGATCGGCATTTCGGAGCATGTTCGCGATTCGGTTGATTTAGATCGGCACTTCGGCGCATGTTCGCGACTCGGTTGATTCAGATCGACACTTCGGAGCCTGTTCGCGACTCGGTTGATTCAGATCGGCACTTCGGAGCCTGTTCGCGACTCGGTTGATTCAGATCGGCACTTCGGAGCCTGTTCGCGACTCGGTTGATTCAGATCGGCGCTTTGGAGCATTTTCGCGACTCGGTTGATTCAGATCGGCACCTCGGAGCATGTTTGAGATTTTTTTTAAATTCAGATCAGGACATCGAAGCAGGAAGTGTTTGTCAAACAGTTAATTGGTGATAAATTAATATTTGGACTTGAGGCTTTTTTTTTACCTGTCGATTCAGCATGTACATGGACCCACACACAAAGGTGGACACACTCTAGACTTAATCATCAGTAGGGCTCTAAACTTTTCATCCATTGTTATTAAGGACGTAGTGTCACGGATCGCAAGAGGCGAAGACTCAAGTGCAGGCAGATGGGAAGACTTTATTTATACGTCACCAAAATAAACAAAAACACAACTGAAACCAGAGGAGCGTTCAAAGTTACGAGACTTAGACTGAAGTCAGATTCCCAGTGAAATGCTCTCAGACAGCAAATGCAATGAGTTTGCATCCTTCTTTTCTGAGAAGATCATCAATATCAGGAAGGCGATTAGCACATCCTCAAGTAATGCAGAGGTCAGACAGATTCAGCCACAATATAAAAAGATACTGTCTATTTTTGAAGCAATTGATAGCAACATTCTGGAAGACACAGTGCAGCACCTAAAATCATCAACCTGCTATCTTGACACACTTCTCACATCTTTTTTCAACAGTGTGCTTAACTGCTCAGAAGCAGATCTCTTAGAAGTGGTGAACACTTCACTTCTTTCTGGGACATTTCCAAACTCCTTATAAACTGCAGTTGCAGATATGCTCACAAAAATACTGGAAAACATGTAATATTGTAAGATAGTATTAACATTTTTCTATTTTAATATACATGAAAGTGTAATTTATTCATGTGATGTGCAGCTGTATTTTCAGCATCATTCCTCCAGTCTTCAGTGTCACATGATCTTCAGAAATCAGAATAATATGATGATTTATTATTAGAATTATCAACAGTTTTGCTGATAAATATTCTTTTGTAATCTGTGATACTTTTTTCAGGATTCTTTGATGAATAAAAAGTTAAAAAGAAGAGCTTTTTTTTTAAATATAAATATTTTCTAACAATATTCACTACAGTGCAATAGTTTGGGCTCAGTAAATTTTTATCCTTTCTTTTTTTTTATAATAAATTGTATTCTTTATTAGATCTTAGAATCTTTTATTCAGGATGTGTTACATTGATGAGAAGTGATATCAAAGATTAATATTGTTAGAAGAGATTTATATTTTGAATAAACGCTGTTCTTTAAAAAATATATACATCGAAGAATCCTGAAAACATTATCGCAGATTCCAAAATAATATTTGGTAGCACAACTATTAATAATTGTATTAATAAATCATCATAATTTCATGATTTCTAAAGATCATGTAACACTGAAGACTGGAGGAATGATGCTGAAAATACAGCTGCACATCACAGAAATAAATTATATTTTAAAGGATATTAAAATAGAAACCATTATTTTATTTTATTTTGATAATTTTGAATTATTACTGAAATACAACTTTTTTTTTTTGTTTCAAACAGTTCATTGAACAATAATAAATGAAGTACCTGATGCTGACAATGAAGTAAATGTATAATAATTAGCAAAGATGATTAATTTAGCGTTGTAAACGCGCGTGTGAGCGAGGTGAAGACGCGTCTGAGGACCAAACACAGCACAACGGTAGGAAACTTCACTCCTCTCATTATTTCTCTTTTACTATAGCGATTTATTTTTAGATACGTGATCTAGGTCTTTCATAGAGTTGTAGAGTTATTAGAGAAATAGAGTTATTTTTTACATTCTTTGGTTGAAGTTTTCAGATCGGCACTTCGTAGCCTGTTCGCGACTATATATATAAACACACACACACACACACACACACACAAACACACACTACCGGTCAGAGTTTGGGATCAGAATGATTGTTTATGTTTTTTTACAAGAATTTATTTTACTCATCAATACAGCATTTATTTGATCAAAAATACTGGAAAACATGTAATATTGTAAGATAGTATTAACATTTTCTATTTAATATACATGAAAGTGTAATTTATTCATGTGATGTGCAGCTGTATTTTCAGCATCATTCCTTCAGTCTTCAGTGTCACATGATCTTCAGAAATCAGAATAATATGATGATTTATTATTAGAATTATCAACAGTTTTGCTGATAAATATTATTTTGTAATCTGTGATACTTTTTTCAGGATTCGTTGATGAATAAAATGTTAAAAAGAAGAGCTTTTATTTAAAATATAAATATTTTCTAACAATATTCGCTACAGTTCAATAGTTTGGGCTCAGTACATTTTTATCCTTTTTTTATAAGAAATTGTATTCTTTATTAGATCTTAGAATCTTTTATTCAGGATGTGTTACATTGATGAGAAGTGATATCAAAGATTAATATTTTAGAAGAGATTTATATTTTGAATAAACGCTGTTCTTTAAAAAAATTATACAGTATTGTTCAAAATAATAGCAGTACAATGTGACTAACCAGAATAATCAAGGTTTTTAGTATATTTTTTATTGCTACGTGGCAAATAAGTTACCAGTAGGTTCAGTAGATTGTCAGAAAACAAACAAGACCCAGCATTCATGATATGCACGCTCTTAAGGCTGTGCAATTGGGCAATTAGTTGAAAGGGGTGTGTTCAAAAAATAGCAGTGTCTACCTTTGACTGTACAAACTCACAACTATTTTGTACAAACATTTTTTTTTTCTGGGATTTAGCAATCCTGTGAATCACTAAACTAATATTTAGTTGTATGACCACAGTTTTTTAAAACTGCTTGACATCTGTGTGGCATGGAGTCAACCAACTTGTGGCACCTCTCAGCTGTTATTCCACTCCATGATTCTTTAACAACATTCCACAATTCATTCACATTTCTTGGTTTTGCTTCAGAAACAGCATTTTTTGATATCACCCCACAAGTTCTCAATTGGATTAAGGTCTGGAGATTGGGCTGGCCACTCCATAACATTAATTTTGTTGGTTTTGGAACCAAGACTTTGCCCGTTTACTAGTGTGTTTTGGGTCATTGTCTTGTTGAAACAACCATTTCAAGGGCATGTCCTCTTCAGCATAGGGCAACATGACCTCTTCAAGTATTTTAACATATGCAAACTGATCCATGATCCCTGGTATGCGATAAATAGGCCCAACACCATAGTAGGAGAAACATGCCCATATCATGATGCTTGCACCTCCATGCTTCACTGTCTTCACTGTGTACTGTGGCTTGAATTCAGAGTTTGGGGGTCGTCTCACAAACTGCCAGTGGCCCTTGGACCCAAAAAGAACAATTTTACTCTCATCAGTCCACAAAATGTCCCTCCATTTCTCTTTAGGCCAGTTTGATGTGTTCTTTGGCAAATTGTAACCTCTTCTGCACATGCCTTTTTTTTAACAGAGGGACTTTGCGGGGGATTCTTGAAAATAGATTAGCTTCACACAGACGTCTTCTAACTGTCACAGTACTTACAGGTAACTCCAGACTGTCTTTGATCATCCTGGAGGTGATCATTGGCTGAGCCTTTGCCATTCTGGTTATTATTCTATCCATTTTGATGGTTGTCTTCCGTTTTCTTCCACGTCTCTCTGGTTTTGCTCTCCATTTTAAGGCATTGGAGATCATTTTAGCTGAACAGCCTATCATTTTTTGCACCTCTTTATAGGTTTTCCCCTCTCTAATCAACTTTTTAATCAAAGTACGCTGTTCTTCTGAACAATGTCTTGAATGACCCATTTTCCTCAGCTTTCAAATGCATGTTCAACAAGTGTTGGCTTCATCCTTAAATAGGGGCCACCTGATTCACACCTGTTTCTTCACAAAATTGATGACCTCAGTGATTTGAATGCCACACTGCTATTTTTTGAACACACCCCTTTCAACTAATTGCCCAATTGCACAGCCTTAAGAGCGTGCATATCATGAATGCTGGGTCTCATTTGTTTTCTGAGAATCTACTGAACCTACTGGTAACTTGTTTGCCACGTAGCAATAAAAAAATATACGAAAAACCTTGATTATTCTGGTTAGTCACATTGTACTGCTATTATTTTGAACAATACTGTACATCGAAGAATCCTGAAAACATTATCGCAGATTCCAAAATAATATTTGGTAGCACAACTATTAATAATTGTATTAATAAATCATCATAATTTCATGATTTCTAAAGATCATGTAACACTGAAGACTGGAGGAATGATGCTGAAAATACAGCTGCACAAACACAGAAATAAATTATATTTTAAAGGATATTAAAATAGAAACCATTATTTTATTTTATTTTGATAATTTTGAATTATTACTGAAATACAACCTTTTTTTTGTTTCAAACAGTTCATTGAACAATAATAAATGAAATACCTGAAGCTGACAATGAAGTAAATGTATAATACATAAAATTTAGAGTTGTAAACGCGCGTGTGAGCGAGGTGAAGAGGCGCCTGAGGACCAAACACAGCACAACCGTAGGAAATTTCACTCCTCTCATTATTTCTCTTTTACTATAGCGATTTATTTTTAGATACGTGATCTAGGTCTTTCATATAGTTGTAGAGTTATTAGAGAAATAGAGTTATTTTTTTACATTCTTTGGTTGAAGTTTTCAGATCGGCACTTCGGAGCCTGTTCGCGACTCGGTTGATTCAGATCGGCACTTCGGAGCCTGTTCGCGACTCGTTGATTCAGATCGGCACTTCGGGAGCCTGTTCGCGACTCGGTTGATTCAGATCGGCACTTCGGAGCATGTTTGCGATTCGGTTGATTAAGATCAGCACTTCGGAGCCTGTTCGCGACTCGGTTGATTCAGGGCGACACTTCGGCGCATGTTCGCGACTCGGTTGATTCAGATCGACACTTCGGCGCATGTTCGCGACTCGGTTGATTCAGATCGGCACTTCGGAGCCTGTTCGCGACTCGGTTGATTCAGATCGGCACTTCGGAGCCTGTTCGCGACTCGGTTGATTCAGATCGGCGCTTTGGAGCATTTTCGCGACTCGGTTGATTCAGATCGGCACCTCGGAGCATGTTTGAGATTTTTTTAATTCAGATCAGGACATCGAAGCAGGAAGTGTTTGTCAAACAGTTAATTGGTGATAAATGAATATTTGGACTTGAGGCTTTTTTTTTTACCTGTCGATTCAGCATGGACATGGACCCACACACAAAGGTGGACACACTCTAGACTTAATCATCAGTAGGGCTCTAAACTTTTTCATCCATTGTTATTAAGGACGTAGTGTCACGGATCGCAAGAGGCGAAGACTCAAGTGCAGGCAGATGGGAAGACTTTATTTATACGTCACCAAAATAAACAAAAACACAACTGAAACCAGAGGAGCGTTCAAAGTTACAAGACTTAGACTGAAGTCAGATTCCCAGTGAAATGCTCTCAGACAGCAAATGCAATGAGTTTGCATCCTTCTTTTCTGAGAAGATCATCAATATCAGGAAGGCGATTAGCACATCCTCAAGTAATGCAGAGGTCAGACAGATTCAGCCACAATATAAAAAGATACTGTCTATTTTTGAAGCAATTGATAGCAACATTCTGGAAGACACAGTGCAGCACCTAAAATCATCAACCTGCTATCTTGACACACTTCTCACATCTTTTTTCAACAGTGTGCTTAACTGCTCAGAAGCAGATCTCTTAGAAGTGGTGAACACTTCACTTCTTTCTGGGACATTTCCAAACTCCTTATAAACTGCAGTTGCAGATATGCTCACAAAAATACTGGAAAACATGTAATATTGTAAGATAGTATTAACCATTTTTCTATTTTAAATATACATGAAAGTGTAATTTATTCATGTGATGTTGCAGCTGTATTTCAGCATCATTCCTTCAGTCTTCAGTGTCACATGATCTTCAGAAATCAGAATAATATGATGATTTATTATTAGAATTATCAACAGTTTTGCTGATAAATATTATTTTGTAATCTGTGATACTTTTTTCAGGATTCTTTTGATGAATAAAAAGTTAAAAAGAAGAGCTTTTATTTAAAATATAAATATTTTCTAACAATATTCACTACAGTTCAATAGTTTGGGCTCAGTAAATTTTTATCCTTTCTTTTTTTTTAATAATAAATTGTATTCTTTATTAGATCTTAGAATCTTTTATTCAGGATGTGTTACATTGATGAGAAGTGATATTCAAAGATTAATATTGTTAGAAGAGATTTATATTTTGGAATAAACGCTGTTCTTTTAAAAATATATACATCGAAGAATCCTGAAAACATTATCGCAGATTCCAAAATAATATTTGGGTAGCACAAACTATTAATAATTGTATTAATAAATCATTCATAATTTCATGATTTCTAAAGATCATGTAACACTGAAGACTGGAGGAACGAATGCTGAAAATACAGCTGCACATCACAGAAATAAATTATATTTTAAAGGATATTAAAATAGAAACCATTATTTTATTTTATTTTATTTTGATAATTTTGAATTATTACTGAAATACAACTTTTTTTTGTTTCAAACAGTTCATTGGACAATAATAAATGAAGTACCTGATGCTGACAATGAAGTAAAAGTATAATAATTAGCAAAGATGATTAATTTAAGCGTTGTAAACGCGCGTGTGAGCGAGGTGGAAGACGCGCCTGAGGGACCAAACACAGCACAACGGTAGGAAACTTCACTCCTCTCATTATTTCTCTTTACTATATCGATTTATTTTTAGATACGTGATCTAGGTCTTTCATAGAATTGTAGGAGTTATTAGAGAGAAATAGAGTTATTTTTTACATTCTTTGGTTTGAAGTTTACAGATCGGCACTTCGGAGCCTGTTCGCGACTATATATATAAACACACACACACACACAAACACACACTACCGGTCAAGAGTTTGGGGATCAGAATGATTGTTTATGTTTTTTTTACAAGAATTTATTTACTCATCAAGACAGCATTTATTTGATCAAAAATACTGGAAAACATGTAATATTGTAAAGATATTATTAACATTTTCTATTTTAATATACATGAAAGTGTAATTTATTCATGTGATGTGCAGCTGTATTTTCAGCATCATTCCTTCAGTCTTCAGTGTCACATGATCTTCAGAAATCAGAAATAATATGATGATTTATTATTAGAATTATCAACAGTTTTGCTGATAAATATTATTTTGTAATCTGTTGATACTTTTTTCAGGATTCGTTGATGAATAAAAAGTTAAAAAGAAGAGCTTTTATTTAAAATATAAATATTTTCTAACAATATTCGCTACAGTTCAATAGTTTGGGCTCAGTACATTTTTATCCTTTTTTTATAAGAAATTGTGTTCTTTATTAGATCTTTAGAATCTTTTATTCAGGATGTGTTAACATTGATGAGAAGTGATATCAAAGATTAATATTTAGAAGAGATTTATATTTTGAATAAACGCTGTTCTTTAAAAAAATTATACATCGAAGAATCCTGAAAACATTATCGCAGATTCCAAATAATATTTGGTAGCACAATTATTAATAATTGTATTAATAAATCATCATAATTTCATGATTTCTAAAGATCATGTAACACTGAAGACTGGAGGAATGATGCTGAAAATACAGCCTGCACAAACACAGAAATTAATTATATTTTAAAGGATATTAAAATAGAAACCCTTATTTTATTTTATTTTGATAATTTGAAATATTACTGAAATACAACCTTTTTTTTGTTTCAAACAGTTCATTGAACAATTAATAAATGAAGTACCTAAAGCTGACCAATGAAGTAAATTTATAATAATTAGCAAAGATGATTAATTTAGAGTTGTAAACGCGCGTGTGAGCGAGGTGAAAGACGCGCCTGAGGACCAAACACAGCACAACGGTAGGAAACTTCACTCCTTTCATTATTTCTCTTTTACTATAGCGATTTATTTTTAGATACATGATCTAGGTCTTTCATAGAATTGTAGAGTTATTAGAGAAATAGAGTTCTTTTTTACATTCTTTGGTTGAAGTTTTCAGATCGGCACTTCGGAGCCTGTTCGCGACTCGGTTGATTCAGATCGGCACTTCGGAGCATGTTCGCGATTTGGTTTGATTTAGATCGGCACTTCGGCGCATGTTCGCGACTCGGTTGATTCAGATCGACACTTCGGCGCAATGTTCGCGACTGTGGTTGATTCAGATCGGCACTTCGGAGCCTGTTCGCGACTCGGTTGATTCAGATCGGCACTTCGGAGCCTGTTCGCGACTCGGTTGATTCAGATCGACACTTCGCCGCATGTTCGCGACTTGGTTGATTCAGATCGGCACTTCGGAGCCTGTTCGCGACTTGGTTGATTCAGATCGGCACTTCGGAGCCTGTTCGCGACTCGGTTGATTCAGATCGGCACTTCGGGAGCCTGTTCGCGACTCGGTTGATTC